>NW_015635045.1:323037-357985 GCF_001515625.1 Sinocyclocheilus rhinocerous | reverse complement strand
TTCACGGTATTTAGAAGTGCCCACGATAACAATATCGTGCATATTCATTACCGTGATATATTGCATTACCGAATACCGGCACAAGTCTATCTCTTACCATGAATTATCAGTCTCAGGGTGGCTGGCCTGCTCATGTCTTTCTTGATGCTTCATTGTAGTTGCCTTTAAAACACAAATACAAAAAATGCAGTAAATCTTAAATTCCATTAAAAACTATAACAAACAAATTCTAAAACTAGAAAGGCAGCTAGCCATAAAACTTGTTTAACCTAGCTAACATACGATTTTATTTTCTCAATAGGCTACTGGCCAACATTAACTACTAACACCTGAACAAAATTTCACATTAGTTAACTTAATGTTAATACAAGATAAGCGTTGGTCGTTAAAAGTAATTTTAATTCGGTAATTCAATAAGCTGACAAAAGTCGTTTAAAATGACAGCGCAGTTTACCATAGTAAAGTTTGTTACCGCTATGTTGATGGGTAAATGTTACTAGGTTAAACTGGTGTGCAAATATTTTGACACAAACACACAGACAAACGTACATATATTTTTTACCTTGCTTACTGGTCTTATTCTCTCGTAAGGAGCATCGACACACAGTACAGATGTTCTCCGGAACTCTTCCACTCTCACGGGTTCATCCCCGGGCAAAACCGGGTCTGGTTCCGTGTCTTCCTCGGACGCGAGTGGCGCGGCACGGCGCGACTCAACAAAAGACAATATAGAACCGTATACTGTATGGAACCGTATGGAACAGTAAAGTGATGCCCCGGTATATTTCTGATGTACAGATGTACTCCAAGCACTCGTGCTGTTTCTGACACAAAGGACAAACGGATTTTCCAATCATTACACGCGATGTAACATCCAGTGTAATCAGTCCCAAGCTGTTGCGGCGTTGTAGACACGGTGTAAGTCAAATCTTGTCAATCCAAATGTGAGAAATGAGGAAAATAAAGCAGCCTCAATAGAATGGTGCCAAAGAGGCCATTACGGCAAATACAGTAGTATACAGCAATTTAAAAAAATACAGTAAGTCACTGTATGTGGGCTTTGACGTCACAGAAAATTCCCATGATGCAAAGGGTATTACAGTTATTTACTGTAAAGCAAATTTGCAGTATTATACTGGGTGATATACAGTAAATAACTGTAGAAATTACAGAAATGTCTAACAGTGAAGAAAAGTTAAATAAGTAAGTAAAGAAAGAAAGAAAGAAAGAAAAAGAAAAGGATGGATGGATGGAACAGGAGAAGAAAGAAAGAAAGAAAGAAAGAAAGAAAGAAAGAAAAAGAAGAACTGTAAGAAAAAACACTGAAAGGGCAGGGAAAAAAAGAAACAAGAAGGAAGAAAACCAAGAAATGCAAAGAAAAAAAAAAGGAAGAAAGAAACAGAAAAAAGGAATCAAACAAACAAAAACAAACAGGAAGAAAGGGGGGAAAACAATCAAACTGCAAGAAAGGAGTGAGTGGTTACATGATAGAAGTGTTGAATTCCATCAGTCCAGTGATCCATGCAGAGAGAGAGAGAGAGAGAGAGAGAGAGGAACAGCAGGCCGAGCCTTCTCTTGTTTCATTCCTCTCTTCGTCAGACCTCACGAGTGTTGCTTCATTTTAAAGGATTTTCTACTGGAACAATATAAGCTTTGTTGAAGATAACAAACCATCACCCCTAAAACACACACACACCATTATGACAAACATACTTGCTCTGAACCTGTTGGCAGAGAAGACAAATGTACGTTTTTGGTATTCACGTTAAGTTACGTCTGTACTTGGATGTAGAATTACAGGGGAGTCGGTGAGGCTGGAAGATTATTGCATTTTAATTTTCTTCCACAACACACACACGCACTCCCATTGAGCTGCTCTTCCTGTGGATTTAAAGGTTGGCCGTTATGCGACTGCTGGACCAGTGCAGCGATCTGATTGGATGAGCTTCTGGAAGCAAAAGAAGATCTAATCTAGCTGTGTCTGATCTGATGAGTTGTGTACATGTGTGTGTGTGTTGGAGTGACCTGTCACTGGCTCTGTGTGTTATGTCGACTGCATTAGAATGAATACTGACCCAAATCTTACGGACAAACACACATGCTCACCCACCGAAAGACTGAAAACCTTTAGCAGCTACATTTATTCGTCTCCCACAAAAGCTGTTTTTCAGATCTTTCTGCGACTACAGTTGTCTTTTCCCTGAATGCTCAGAGCGGAGCTGTTGGCTACTGTGGCAAAGCGTCTTTTTCTTCCGCTCTTTGTTTCAGTTACTCATCAGTCAGAGACTCGAAGGAAACAGCACTGGGCTCTGTCGACTGAACGTAAATGTTACAGTTGTCAAAAATATTCGTTTCGAAAGTCTGACTCAGCTGTGGTTGTGAACATTTGATGCGCGTTCATTGAGGTTTGGATTCTCTCATTCTGTGAGACGTGATGGGAGAACTTCAGCTCAATCAGGGCCTGTCATGTTGATTTAACAGCTGCATGATTATACTTGAAAATATGGCATAACGCTTGCTTCGGTCCTTGATGTTAGAATCTTTCATATTTGGAAAAAAGGAATGTTCACAGTATGACTATAATTTTCCAAATATTATTATTTTTATAATTAGTAGTAGTAGTAGTATCATTATTGTAGTTTTTGTTATTAACATCAATACTAAAATTCCATACAATGACTTAAAACACTAGTATACTGTAAATTACCATAATTGTTTTTTTTTATGTATTACTATGTATTCAATTTCATTTATTTTTTGCTCTTGGTGCTTGTTTACTGGTTTTATCTGCCTTATTTTATTATTATTTTAACTTTGAATGTTTAATTAATATATATTTCTATTTTAATTGTAATTCCTTTGAATCACTTTTGCATTTTAGCTATGAAAAGTGCTAAACAAAGTGTTTTTAGTTATTACAATTATTATTTATTATTAAAATTATTAATACTTGGTACTAGTTGTCAGGATCCACAGAACAGGATAGCTAAACGCAATTACATATTTTATTATATATAAAATAATAAAATATGTAATGGCTTTCAGCTAACCTATATTATGTGTTGTCATTAAATTGCATTGTTCACACAAAAATTCACTTGAAATGGCCATTTAATCAGACTATATAATTTATCTATCACTATATATTTGCCTATCACTATTTGTGAAAATACTGCCCCCAAAATACTGTAATATTACTGTGTTTTGGTTGTTGTTTCTACTTCAGGGATTGTGTGTGTGCATTTGTGTACAAGTCTAGATATGTATGAGTGTGTTTGATAAAATATGAGGCCGGAGATGGCTCCATGGTGGCAAAAGAATGAGAGTACAGCTACAAACAAATGCTGATACACACACACAAAAAGCGCACACACACTATATGTCAGTCAATAAGAGATGCTAACTGGGGCAACACTATATTTATTGTGACAAGACTGAATATTTCATTCTTTGTCTCTCTCTTACTCTCTCACACACGCACACACACACATACACACACACATAGAGGCAGATGGTAAATCCCCAGCCCCTTCACATTTTTCTAATGTGTGTTTACACCTTGTTTTTAAATTTAAATCATGTTAATCTCCCTGCGTGGTCCTTGGGGATTTGTGTGTTTACGCGATATTCTTTTTTTAAATAACTGCTTTGTTCTCTGTAATGATTTTACTCTTCTTGGAATTAAGTTCGACATGAGTCTGACTAGAAATTAATAGTCTAATTCCATCCATGCAGCAAATTTCCTTTTTTTTTTCACAGGGGCAGGAAACTATTAAGACCGAAATGTTCTGACCAGCTAAAATCTAGCAGTGATGTAGTGACAGAATGTCAGAATGTGGCCGCAAAAATGCTTCATAGCAAATCCATCCTATTGCTAACAGTACACAGGGTGGGATTACCCTGCCTGTCTGGAACGTGTGTTGTGTTTTAGCCTGGAGTGAGTGTGTGCTGGAGTCAGGATGGGGTGTGTGTGTTCGTCTGTTGAGCAGCACCGTGTGATGCTATTCCATGGTTGGCACGGTGACAGGTTGGCATGGCGCTACCGTAAGGAGGCTGGCACTCTGCCTACTGCCATACATCTCAATCTGCATGACATCATAGCAGCTCCTAGCAACCACACACATCACCCCTCCCCCATACACGCCCACAAAGGGCCATTCACAAGCACAGTGCCCTGGCCTTTCTCCATCACTGGAGTCTCTCTTTCTGAGCTCAGATTCATTCTGCCGCTATAAAGTTTCATAAAGCCAATACTTGTCAAATCAATGATAACTAGAAGAAAGAAAAGACTTTGCTCTTCAAGTGATGGTAATGTTAAAATGGAAGGGAAAACCAGCATTGTATAATTTTTGCTGGGCTCCAGACAAAAAAAAAAAAGGGAGCCAAATATTTTTAGGGAATATTTAAATATTTAAGAGCCAAATGATCTGTTTAGCTGCCAAATTGCAGAATCTGTCATACTGATGCTGTCATTGAAGTGATCCTTATTGTGTTTGCTCCATATAAATGCTAGACTGTTTCCTAAGAATAGTTCTGCCTATTTGAAAAAAAATATTGTCAAATATTGTGTTGATAATGGTTCCAATATCTATAAAACTCTGTTATGAAAAATATTGAATTAATGGTTCATTTCAAATCAGACTGAACTGGAAAATGATTAACAGTTTAGTGTGGGAGTCAGTTGCAATATCTGTAATGGCTCTGAACGATTCACTCAGAACCAGCGATTCAGATTCAGTCTGCTTACAAGCAAGTTTAAGATCTGTTATCACTTAGTCATTAAAACCAACCAGTGTATTAGTCATTCGTTTGCAGAACCAATATCACAGCTCGCTCAGATGTATGTTTTTGTACGTTTTGACTAACACAAAATGGAATTTGGTGCTCCCGTAAGGAGACTGGCACTCTGCCTTCTGCCATACATCTCAATCTGCATGACATCATAGCAGCTCCTAGCAACCACACACATCACCCCTCCCCCATACACGCCCACAAAGGGCCATTCACAAGCACGGTGCCCTGGCCTTTCTCCCTCACTGGAGTCTCTCGCGGCTCTTTCTGAGCACAGATCCATCTTGCCGCTATAAAGTTTCCGATACTGGTCAAAGCAGTGATAACTAAGAAAGAAAAGACTTCCTCTTCAAGTGATGGTAATATTGAAATGAAAGGAAAAACCAGTGTTGTATTTTTGCTGGGCTCCAGACAAAAAAAAAATAACAAGGGAGCCAAATATTTTTGGGGAATCTTGAAATATTTAAGAGCCAAATGACTTTTTTAGCTGCCAAATTACAGAATCTGTCATATTGATGCTGTCATTGAAGTAATCCTTATTGTGATTGCTCCATATAAATGTCACACTGTTTCTTAAGAGTAGTCCAGCCTATATAAAAAAAAAAGTTGTCAAATATTGTGCTGATAATGGTTCCAACATCTACAAAACTCTGTTATGAAAAATCTTGAATTAATGGTTAATGGTTCATTTCAAATCAGACATAACTAAACAATAATTAAAGGGATAGTTCACCCAAAAATGTCCTCAAAAATGTCCACCCTCATGTCATTCCAAACCCGTAAGACCATCGTTCATCTTCAGAACACAAATTAAGTTATTTTTGATGAAATCCGAGAACTTTCTGACCCTCCCATAAGATAGTAGATAGGCCCCGAAAGACAGTAAGGACATCGTTAAAATAGTCCATGTGACATCAGTGGTTCAACCGTAATGTTATGAAGCTACGAGAAAACTTTGTGCTCAAAGAATAGACTCTATTCAGCGATTTCTTTTCTTCCGTGTCAGTCTCTGCCGCCATTCACGAGAGTACCACGATGCATGCGTGTGCATTCCTCTGCTTGTAAACAAGGCTTCGTGCATGCGGTGAAGACTGACCCAGATGAGAAGAAATTTAAGCTATTCTTGTAACTTCATAACATTACGGTTGAACCACTGATGTCACATGGACTATTTTAACGATGTCCTTACTGTCTTTCGGGGCCTATCTACTATCTTATGGGAGGGTCAGACTCTTGGATTTCATCAAAAATATCTTAATTTGTGTTCCGAAGATGAATAAAAGTCTTACAGGTTTGGAACGACATGAGGGTGAGTAATTAATGACAGAATTTTCATTTTTGGGTGAACTATCCCTTTAACAGTTTAATGAGGGAGTCAGTTGCAATTTTGTAATGGCTCTGAACGATTCACTCAGAACCAGTGATTCTGATTCAGTCTGCTTACTCACAAGCAAGTTTAAGATTTGTTATCACTTAGTCATTAAAACAAACCAGTTTATTAGTCATTTGTTTGCAGAATGGATATCACAGCTCGCTCAGATGTGTTTTTTTTTTTTTACTGACACAAAATGTGATTTTTGATTGATACAAACTATATTTAAAATAGTCGAAAATGCAAAAAAAACACTGATGTCACATGGACTATTTTAACGATGTCCTTATTACCTTTCTGGGCCATAAAACATTTCAGTTGCATTGCTGTCTATCTATGCCGTGTCAGAAAGCTCTTGGATTTCATCAAAAATATCTTAATTTGTGTTCCGAAGATGAATAAAAGTCTTACAGGTTTGGAACGACATGAGGGTGAGTAATTAATGACAGAATTTTCATTTTTGGGTGAACTATCCCTTTAACAGTTTAATGAGGGAGTCAGTTGCAATTTTGTAATGGCTCTGAACGATTCACTCAGAACCAGTGATTCTGATTCAGTCTGCTTACTCACAAGCAAGTTTAAGATTTGTTATCACTTAGTCATTAAAACAAACCAGTTTATTAGTCATTTGTTTGCAGAATGGATATCACAGCTCGCTCAGATGTTTTTTTTTTTTTACTGACACAAAATGTGATTTTTGATTGATACAAACTATATTTAAAATAGTCGAAAATGCAAAAAAAAGCTCAACATTTTGACAATTTTAGTTGCAGTCTAGAGATCTAATATGGTGATTTTCATTTAAACTGTTTTAAATGCATAATATGTTGTTAGTAGTTTTATGTTATTTGAACAAGTAAGTACTCGTATGTGGAAAATACAATAATGCTACAAAATGCATTAATGTGCAAAATGGGACACACCTTTTGTCTGATTAAATTGATCAAGAAAACAGGAAAAAAGTTAAAATGATCTTCTTGAGTTTGTTTGTCAAATTAAAGTGTCATATCTAGTGAGGACTCATCGTAGTATGTGTGATGGCTGTGAACGTGTGTGTTTTTGTGAACAAGCATATTTTCTTATCTTACCTGTTCTATAGTTCCTCATTAGTGCTTACATGCACTCTCGGCACTTCTCAATCACAACTCTTATTGAGCACGAACTAATGGAATCTAATAATGTGTATGTGTGTGTGTGTGTGTGTGTGTGTGTGTGTGTGTGTGTGAACTTGTGCAAGTGTAATTGGGGGTTAAATTGAATGAAGGTGGATCACCCGCTATGACAATATCGGTTTATTTAACTACATAGTGGGAGTGTGTGTTTTGTATACATATATGTGTGTGTGTGTGTCACCTATTCAGAGCAAGCTCACTTTCTCACACTTACATCTTTCTCAGACACATAGCAGAGATGCAGCATGGTACATTGTGGCATATTTGTTAGGTCTGTTTGTGTCTCCGATCTCTCAAACTCACAGGGATCATTCTGTAGGAAACATTGAGGCTTCTGGGCCTACGCAAGAAAATTCATACACATGGCTTTTCTTACTGCATGGCGGCGTGTGTGTTTGTGCATTCCCATGGGATCAGATTACTATCATAGGGACTAGTAACAGGAGAATACACTGGAGCTTTTTTCATCTTGTCCATATTCTGAGACACACACACAAACGTTAGTTTGTTTTTGGATGTTTCTAAGGTAATATTAGGTTGCAATGTCTGATTTAAGGACTAAATGAGTGTTTCCTTAGCCAGAGACTGTGTGTATATGTGTGTTTGCATGTGCTTGTGTTTTGCGTCTGATTTATAGAGGTAAATTAGGGTTTCCTTTTCCTGCTTTGGTTTGCAGCAAGAATTCCAATCAAAAGTCCTATAAATCTAAACCTAATTCGCCAAGACAATCACCAAGCCCCTCTCTTTCTTTCTCTCTCTCTCTCTACAGCAACTTCTAATGGAACACAGGAAGGGTTGGAAAACAGAGAAGGTGGGGTTTGTAGCACGAGAGCCATGAAGATCATCATGAAAGTGGGCCAAGGTGAGTTACACACACACACACACACCTTCTTTATCTTCAGTATGTCCAAAGGTAAAGTCATTTAAGCCCCATTTGGTGGATGATTAAGTCAGCTGACTCATTAACCGCCAATTAGATTTTAGTTAAACATTATCCAAGCTAGCATGACTTCATACTGTCCACACTTCATATTTCTTCACACAGAATACACAGTTTCTGCCCTTAGATTTTGTACTCTGACTCATAAGCAGAAACAGGAAGTTAGATATAAAAGCATCCTGACACCAAAATCAAAATGAATACATTCAGACATATGCTGTACTGAAATTCATTTCCTTGAATGTTTTGTTCCTAATTAGTTATGTATGTGATTGTATGTTTCAGATCCAAATGCACCAGATCCAGATTTAACAGACCTCCCAGACCAGGACCGGGACAATGAGATCAAGGACCCCACAACCAGCCCTTCCCGCAAGATAGACCGAGGCAGAGATGCAGATGGAAACGGATCTATAATGCCCGGCAGAGGTGAGGAAACACAAATCATCTGTGTTTACACCAGCTGGTTTGAGATGATGATGGTGTTTTCCTATAAATGACATTGGATATTCAGAGGACAAACTGATCGGAGTTCAGCAGTGAAGATCTACCACAGTAAAATTCACTAAGAAAGCCAGCATATGAAATGCAGCAATGCAGAGCTACTGCCTCCCTCAGGCAGCTGCGTGTGTGCAAGAGAGAGACAGGAGTTAATGTAGCATGTCTTTATCACGTCCCAGCAGCCATTAACCTACGGGAGGTCTAAACTTCATTAGGAGAGAAAGAAAGAGAGAGACAGAGAGACAGAATCATTAGGAAAGAACCGAGCGACTCGTGCTGCAGTGATCACACCGCACAGATTCTTGAGGTCAGATTCTTCTGCTTATGAGAGGACACATTACACTCTGACATAAACTGCTATTGCATCTTCTCAAAATCGGTTAGTCGGTGGGTTATATGAATGACTCGTCGACTAATTGGTATAATTAAGCTCGGTTCAGGATCACATGATTCCATTTGGACATTCTTCAGTTATTTAGTCTGCTTATACCCCGCCACTTTCATACAATGGACCTCAAGCTTGCATTCAGGTCTGCCTTAGAGGTCTGCACGGGCTTTAAACTGAAGCCCGAACCCGACCCGTACCCGAGATCGTCTGACCCGACCCAACCCGAGCGGCACAGTTAAATTTAGAGCCTGAACCAGACCCAAACCCGAAATCTTTTTTTTTTCCACACAACGATTAGCCAATTAAAAAAAAAATTTCTGTATTTCACGATTGCATGCAATGGTCAGTAAACAAATACATGTAAAGAAACAGAATCATTAAGGCTCGGCCAGTTCACAAGGCAAAAGAAAAAACACTTACCAGTTATGAAAGTTTATGAACATCAGGTGCAGCGAGCTTTGTCTACTGTTTTTAGAAATATGACATTTGCATTATTCATTTTTGATGCCGACAAAATGCACTCATGGCCCACAGCTTCTCCTATAGCCATACAACACTTCTCCACGCTCACCGCAGACGCCACCTTCACTGCATGACGCCGCGTGAGTGTACTCAAAACCCCTGAAACCGGGGCCGCCATGCTTCACCGAATACAGGTAGCACGCGGCCCGGATCAACACACCAACAAAACTATCCTTAACACCAAACAAACAAACAAACACACAAAAAAAGCTAGCTAAACACAGAGAAGAAAAAAAGATGGAAAAGGAAAAAGCACAAAAATTCACTCACGCTCAACGCAACTCAAACTCACCACCACACGCACTCTCCAGACTCACTCAGCAAACGCTCACGCATGCGCACGAGAGAGAGAGAGTGATGAAAGTTGCGTGTGTGAACCTGCGTCTGCTCGCATCTCTCTCCAAGCAATGAGGCTTAGTTACTTCAAAAACAGCGATTTTACATTCATTACAGAGAAATATAAAGTTGCAAGTCAGTAGCTTGTCAAAGCTATTTTACTAATAAATGTTTCCGTGCTGTGTTGTCGTTGTCGTCTGCACTAATGTGTGTGCGTGCGTCTATGAAAGCAGCGTAGCCTACTGCATATAGTTTTAGTTTAGCTATAAACCCGAGCCCGAAGCTATTCATTAAACATTAACCCGAGCCCGACGGGTCCCGAAATACTAGAAATACCTCTAGTCTGCCTCCATCCAATCAACAGTTGGTGAATAGAACCAAGTCCTCACTCTGTATTTTTTCTTTTTTGATCAAATGTTTTTACTTGGATGTACGTTGCAGTATGGAAGAATATCTGCTGCTACTTCTATTTATTACGACTTTATTTTAATTCAATACAGACTGTTATAATAAACAACACATGATGGAACACACAACACAAAAATTTGTATGGCGCTGGTTTAAGACAATGAATTTAAAATTAAACAAACTATTTTAGAGTGATTTACCATGCAAGCTGTGAAGCTGAAGCGCTACCATTGAAATACATGCATCAAAAGTGAAATGTTGAAATACAAACTACACTGTTCCAAAGTTTTGGGGTCAGTAATTTTTCTTTTAAAATTGTTTTCACAAAAATATTAAGCAGAACAACTGTTTTCAACATTGATAATTGCAAGAAATGTTTCTTGAGAACCAAATCAGTATATTAGCATGATTTCTGAGGGATCATGTGACACCAAAGACTGGATAAAAGGCTGCTGAAAATGCAGCTTGCCATCACAGGAGTAAATTGCATTTAAATGCAGTTTTAATGAGCATAAGAGACCTCTTTCAAAAAAAATAAAAAATAAAATAAAAACTGGCAACCCCTAAGCTTTTGAATGGTAGTATAGTAAACCTCACTAATCAACTATTTGATGATTAGTTGACCATCGTGACCCATCCCTACTATTAAACTACAAATGCTATGCTGCTTAAATTTTATGTATGCCATTGAAGACAATAATCGCACAACCTATTCGATATTCTATAATTAAATCAACTAATCGAATATTCGAAAATCGTGACCCATCCCTAGTCACAACTTTGTATTGTTCATTGCTGGACTACCATTTGAAAGGATTATTCCAGTCTGGGTGTATGTTGTTTAGCTTCGTACTGCTGTTAAATATACTTGATAACATGGATTTTATTGTCAAGGAAGAATGTGTACTCGTAATGCCTATTTAGCAACAGGAGTCATCGGTAGCTGTTTCAGCTGGCAGCGCAACAATAAACGCAGCAATGGTTTTATTTACTTTAAAAGCAGCTCAGTGCCAATGCTAACAAACTCAGAAGTTTGATTCTACAGCCATCCTCGCTTATCTTTGCCTCAGACAACAGAGAGTGACTATAAACACTGATAATGAGAGTGTGTGTTGCTGACATCATTCTTACTGATAGTTAAAGGGGTGGTTCACTGGTTTTTTTCTAGGCTTGATTGTGTTTATGGGGTGCAGTCTAACATGTGTTAATGCTTTGTTTTTTAAAAAACACATTATTTTTCACATAATTTACCTTTATTCCACACCGCTCTGTCCCTTCTCTGAGAAAAGCGCTGATCAGTTCCTTCTTTTATGAAGCCCCTCCCTCAGAAATACGGGATGGGCTCTGATTGGTTAGCTGGCCCAGTGTGTTGTGATTGGCTCATATATGAATAGATTTTTATGTGCACCTCTAGTTTTCTCATCCTCTTCTCTAAAGCAGCGTAGCATGGCCTTGTCCCCTTTGCTGCCTTTTCCCGAGGGCGGGGTTTATCTGGGTTTGTTACGTCATGAACCCGGGAAGTAACTTGTTGTAGTCCCTACCAGCTGTTTTTGTAGGCATTAAACTGCCAGAATTTTAAAAGACAACGGATATCTCCGTTTGCATTGAACGTTCAGCTTCGGAACTTTGCAGATATTGTTTATGCTCAAACAGCAACATTACACACTAACTAACGTTAAAAAAGAGAAATCGCAATCAACCACCTCTTTAACAATGAAAGAGAAAACGAGTGTGCGTCATAATGTCATAATGTTGTTCTTTTTTTTTTTTCTTTTCAGACACAAGAAACCAGGATAACAGTCCCGGGTCAGTGGAGGGAATCTTCGGCTCCAAACCGGCCCTCTTCGCTGCCATCGGAGCTGGCTGTGTCATCTTCCTCCTCATCATCATCATCCTCATCGTCTTGCTCCTCAAGCTTCGCAAGAGAACCCGCAAGCACTCACAGCCCAGGGGCGGGACTGCCCTGTCACTCAGCACTCTGGCCACACCCAAAGGAGCCGCCCAGGCCGGCTCAGAACCAAGTGACATCATCATCCCCCTGCGGACAACAGAGAATAACTACTGTCCACACTATGAAAAAGTCAGCGGAGACTATGGGCACCCCGTCTACATAGTGCAGGAAATGCCACCCCAGAGCCCCGCCAATATCTACTACAAAGTCTGAGAGAACGCGAGGGAAGAAACCGCAATAAGAACTCGTTTTTGTAAGGTATCCTGAATCTTTTTTTCATTACCTAACCCCATCTGCTCCGTGTGCAAGAGGATGGAGAGGGAGAAGTGGAAAAGAGGAATGAAAAAGACTATGCGGATGATATTCCTCTCAAATTTCCTTCCCTCCATCCCTTTTCCGAACACTACACTGTGTGTACGTGTGCGTGCCGGTCGCTCTCGATGTGTGTGAAACGGCAGAAAACCTCCCCAAATTGTGTGGCACTCAGGCACGGACTTCACTGCTGAAGAGCAGCCTACAACCAATCACACAGGGACGCTAGAGTGACATCAGAAAGCAGGAAGCTCTCATTTGTGTGTTTTTTTTGTACCATTGCGACTTCGCTTAGTTTTGTTGTCTGTTTTTCATCTCTCAATCCATCACAGTGTTTTGTTTTCATCAGTATCAACTCGATTCTTGCAGCTTTCACCGTCTCGCTCAAAGAAAATGTCTTAAACACTGTTATGAATGCCGCTCTCATATATGTCCTCTCATTTCCTTGCGTCTCTCCAGACACTCATTTTACATGCTGTAGAGGCAATTGAACAAAAACACACACTCACACTCGTACACACTTTGGTGTTCACGGGTCAGTAACAAACAGCTTCTCGCTGGAAAAGCGAGTGAGTGAAATAGGGAATTTAATATGTAAACACCAGTGTCAGACCTTCCAGAACTCCCGGTCTGCTTTTTGTTCATTTGAGAATTGTTTCAGTTGAAATTCTCTCTCCTCTCAGCCGAACTCAAGTAGTTATTTGCTATCTGTTGTCAGTGATGCGTGAAGTGCTGAATAATATTTGTATCTTGTCATTATTTTTTTTTCTTATTTTATCTCCCAAAGGTTTGTAGGTCAAAAACATCTTTAGGGATTTGCCTCTACACCATGAGCCTATGACCTCTTTTCAGTCACAGACATGCTAACGCGTATCTTTGCATAATTTAGTCCACTAACATGTCTTTTTTTTGTTTGTTTGAATGTAGACATGGATTCTAACAGTATGACCGTGTGTATGTAGAGTCCCATGCAGAAGCCAAAAATCCATCGACATACAGAACATGTGAAATTATGCCTTCACCTCTCCCTCCTCTCAGATATGCACATAAATTATCCCTGTTTGCATACAAACACACACAGAAAAAAACATCCACGAATCAGAGGATCAAAACAAGCTCACCATATCATCCTGGAAAATCTAGTGCTAGATCTATTTTTATATGGACTGCACGTGAAATGATAAACAGCAAACAGTGGTGGAAGGTGTTTACGCCTATGCTAATTTAAAATTAGCAGCATTTGCATCTGGCCTCCAGCGCAGCCAATCAGAGGAAGCCCAATATTTCTCGTAAAATAGATTTTTAAAATGATATTTCGATTAGGGTTTATTGCTGTTGTTTTTTGTTGTCGTTTCTTCTTAATTTAGTTTCTAAGGCCCGAGATTATGTAAAAAATGTATGTTGGGAAAAAATGTTGATATAAAGTTCCATTTTATTAGAGACCCTGTTAATGAAAATATAATTAGGATTTTTGAAAATGCAAAAGCTTTTGTAAATAGTCTTTTTTGGGAAAAGACATTTTGTAAGTAAAAGGTTTCCTGTCTCATGGTTTTCTCTTTTTATTTTACTTTTTTCCCCCGTTTCGGTTGGTTTTTGATTAAGGAGACTTAGAGGTCCCTGTACAATGGGTTTTAAAAGGTCAGCCTAAAGCAGCATAAAGACATACAAGTCCCTTCACATACACACACGCTGACACACACTTTATCCTCCCTGTTTCACAAGGGGATGGTGGTATTTTTGTTTTGTTTCGTTTCGTTTTTACAAATGCTGTGATGGAACCAGGTCAAATATTCCATGACATAGTTCATAAAGGAGGAAAAGAGGAGAGAGAGAGTTATTACTCAAGAAATGCCTAAATACACACACACACACTCACTCTTACTGACTGACCCACCAGTCATTCTTATAGCACACAATATACATACATATAAACACCATCAGACAGGGCAAGCACCAGCAAACTACTTTAACAAAACTAAACCAGCAACAGCTTGTGCAACTAAACTAATTATTTATGTGTGTTTGTCTGAGCTGTTTAAGGCAGTTCAGGTCTTTAGAATTGACCTTAGAAGAGCACTTTTTGAAATTCATGGCTTTGTTTTTTTACCCATAGAAATGCACATGGGTGCACTGACCCTACCAGTCAGCGTATTGAAGTGGATCAGTCGCGGTATCACGCTGCAACAAAATCATTTTCTTGCACAGTAATTTTGTCTTGTTTTCCACAAATACAAATATCTAAGCATCTCTTAAAAAAGACTGATCTGAATGCAAAATGACAATGCATATATGTAATCTTAGTTTCAGAGAAATCTAAGAGATTTTGGTGAGATTTATGCTTAAATAAATAAATAAATACAGTCCTAAATATTCAGATATTTTACTGGAAAAATACATATATTTTTTTTTGCAGTGCATTAACAAATGTTAACCCCAATTTTACCATAAGCAGTGGCTTTCTCTGTACACGCTTAACAGCAAAAGCTATGAATAGTTTGTGTAGTTTTATGGATCAGCACTGCTGTAATGGGATCTTATTCAGTGACTAATGAAACTTCAGTTTCATTGTTGAAGTCTTTTGCTGCTGGCTTTTTGCAGCTTAGCTTACACATTTGGTTCACGGCACTCTTAACAGCTGAAAGGCATACGCTTCCTTTGACATTTGTCTGTATCATAACAATAAGGTGAAAAAAACAGTCAGCCATATTGTTTATCAGATTAGACTTGAGGCTTTCCTCTCTAATGCTGCGGTCAGACACCTGTGACATTGTGTGGATCTTACTGACATCTGTTAATAACATTTCTCCCAGTGAGGTTGACTTATTTGAGGAGAACTTACTTAAAACCCAAGCATTCACGCAAACAGACGCACACACACACTCGTACACACACTCCCCCTCAGGCAAAGAGACAGATTGGTGGTGACTTTTGACCCTGTAAGGATTATCACAATATTATGAGAGAGACAAATCTAATGAGAAAACCTTTTCTCTGGCCTAGATCCATCCCATCACACACAGTTCATCCACTCTTTCACAAAATTGACTTGTTCATAGAGCGGGTCAGTGCAGTGCTGAGGCCTTAGGCCAACCCCGACTCCCACAAAAAACGCTTGTGCTGCACAATGTTTCCTCCTGCTGTTGCTGATTTTTATTATTATTATTATTATTCAGTGAACTACATTATTATTGTTATAATTTTCTTTTACTAAGATTTTGTTGCAGATTTCAGTATTATTGATTTAAGTTTTAATGTATGTGTTGGCAGTGCTGACGCCCCTGTGGCGACAGTGTTTTTTTGTTTTGGTAGAATTCACACAGTGTCCTCAGAGTTCCCCGATATATGACACTAAAGCCAAGTCTCAGCCCTCAGAAAGCGTTTTAAAAGGATAAATAAAGGTTTTTCCTATGGAAGCTGCTCGTCTCTTGTGTTTCTGACTGCTTGTCTGTGTGAAAGACACAATAAGAGAGAATAAATGAAATTCGAGTGTTCATGTGTGTTTGCAGCAGTCGCATTCTGTTCAATGTACTCATGCTATATGTCAGTTTTTCTATCTTGAATACACACAAACGCAAACTGTGCTGCTATTTCAAACACAACAAGCTGTCTCAGCGAGTGACGCTCTCTGTGTCACAAATATTTCATAATGCCTCTGGGTATCTTGTCCCCGGCCACTCAAGACTCGCACACAAACACTCTTGTTTGACTTCAGCACATTAAACTTTCAGTGAGTCTATAGTCAGTCAGTGGTTGGAGTACGGAAAGCATTCTGTCTCATGTCTGTCGGCATTTGTGGAAAATGTCTATCGTCTGTTGTCTGCTATTTTGATCTGGGTTAGCATTATATATAAAAAAGAATTTGACCCATATTTCTCATTTATAATGCAATTTAATTTTTTTCTGCACCATCTGACAGTGTTAACAAAAGCAAACATGAGATAAAAACACATTTTCTGAAGCGACCGTGCCATTTTATCTCGCTTGCTGTTCAAACGCTCTGTGTCACAAGTGCAGTGCTGTATCAGGTGAGCTACAGAGCAAGTTTACTACATCAGAAAATCCATACATATGGGGGGAATACGTGATGCAGACATCAAAATGTATTCGTTTACAAATAATGCACTATGGTAAAAGCTTTTTGAGGTCATAACATAGTATTGTAGTAAAAAATAAATCTTTATTAATCAATGATCTACCCCCGTAATCATAATTTGTGTGAAAAGCTAGCAACTGCAGTTTTTGGAGTTCTGCAAAAATGTAGTTAGACGCACGTATTTCCAATAAGCTTTTTGAACGAGGCCTACAAACTGCGCCATACAGCTATTTTGACCGTTAGGGTGGGGTTGAGAAGTTCTTACAGATGTAACGATGATCATGACAAAGTAGTTCAGGAACAGAGATATAATTATATTTAGGAATGATATACAATTTACTATATTCACTAAAATATAACTCAAGTTTAGTGTGTGCGAGACAGAGACACAAGGAGAGACTTAGAGAGTATTAGGCAAGTCATGTGACAGGTGATCAATCTGCACAAGACTGATATTAGATTTACTGCCCACTCACCCCTAGTGCATTCTGGGTAAATGCCGTGGGGTCTGCAAGCTCCTATCTGCTACTATTACAGCCCCCAGAGGGAGGGAGAGAGAGATTCTACAGAGAGAACCGGAGGAGGCAGTTCAACGGGTGAAGTTAGACATCAGCGCAAAGACTTGAAAACAGAGAAAGAAAGAGAAGGGAAGATGTACGTAATTCTGTGAAAGATTGATTTGATCATCTGTTTGATGATGCAGCGCTAGATGGAAGAGAACAATCAAGCCTGAGATCTCTCGTCTCGTCAGTAATCCAATCAGACTCGAACACTGAACTGCTCCCTGCAGCTGCCATCAGATCACACTTGATTATTATCCTAAGAAATGGTGTCCTCCTGTTTCCAGGCACGCAAAGTTCCTGTGTCCTCATAACTTCACATTTCAAAATGCTCAACAGCTTTTTAAAAAAGAGGTTACTTCAGTTGCATTTGAAAATTTTAAAATGTAAATAAGCTGGCCTAACAACAAAATGTGTAATAAACAGGCCTCATTATCATGCATTCATTATATATTTATCATATATTTGATATTATATAAACTCTCTATGAATCTATATATACATTTTTACAATAACACAAATGACTGTTTTTTTTTAACACAATAATTTTATTCAGCAAGGATTCATTCTGTTGATCAAAAGTGACTAGATTCCTGTTTCAAATAAATGCTTTCCACAAAAAAATATTAAGCAGCACAAATTCTTTTAAAATCAGCATATCCCAAATCAGCATATTATAATGATCATGTGACACTGGAGTAATGGCTGCTGAAAATTCACAGGAATAAATTATTTAAAAATATATTAAAACAGAAAACAGTTATTTTAAATTGCAATCTTGTTTTAAAATACTATTGTTTTTACTGAATTTTTAATCAATATAATATACAATATATATAGATTAAGAATATAATTCCATTTGACAACTTTGCCCTTATTTATCTAACGTCTCAAGACAATTTTTTTTCTCCGAAATATAGCTTAAACCCTCATAAGTAAACAGACTCACACATACAGAGTTGTGTTTTGTCTGCCATTGGTCTCTCTGGGTGTGTTTGTGTACACTCATGACGCGGGAGAAGGCTTCATATGTGACGCTGTAAGAGTTCAGAGAGCCGCAGTCGGGGAGTAACATAAATTATTGAACTATAACGTCTGCTACCTTGCAAAGCAGAGAAGGGGAGATTGATGCCTGGAGAGTGAGAGACAGACAGAGATGGAGGTCGAAGGATTATAGTTATTTCATTCTCTTCCTCTATTTTACTTGGTTTAATTGTTAATTATTCTTTAACGAGCTCTGCAGAAACAAGTCTTTCCTCCTCTAAATCACTGTTTCCTCCACTCTCTCCTCTCTCCCTTCTCTGCGTAGGACACTTTTAACAGGGATCCCAGCAGGAGAAATCTCTTTCTCTCACTGTCTCTCTGCTCTTTCTGCCCCCTAACTCACTCTAATTCCCAGTGATCTGTAGGGGGGCAGTTTCAGGGTGGTTTCATTCATGTCCTCTCATTTGTCTATGTCAGTAGAGTAGCCACTCTCTCTTTCTTCTTTTTTTTTTTTTTACCTGAATACCTGAAAACTTTGGAAACTCAGTCGTAATTAAATCGCGTAAAAAATATTAAGTAATAGGTATGAGTGCAGACATAAAAAGGAAGAAGAAGAAAAAAACACCCAGTGCTGTATAAAATATAAATTAAGATTCTACTGAGTAATCGCGAAGAACTGTTGTGTCTTTTTTCAGTAGTGTCTTTTAGTATAGCCACTAGATGGAGACACTGAATAGAGTATAATAAATCTTGATTCAGTTTCATGTGACAATGAACCATTCTTACTCTTTAAGAGTATATAACAGATTTATTGACAAGTTGACAACCTCATTCAGTCTTAGCATCGATCTGGAGAATTCTCTAACACCATGATTTAATGTTTTCTAGGTAGGCTACGTGAGAAAATGAAGTGATTTGAGTAGACTGTAGCTACTATTGTGTGTTGTCGGCAAAATGGAGCCCAGTGGGACGTCACCACAGTTTAGAGTCAGAAGAGAAACGCAAATTCCCAAAACTGGTGAAAAGAAAGAAATGTCCTATTGATAGGACTTGAACCGATTTAAGGCAGAAGTACCAGATACCTACCTCACGGTATTAAAGCAATGAAAGTCACAACTCAATTCCTCAGAATATGGAAAACTGTTAATCGTGTTATTGTTTTTACTACTGCCAGACAGCCGAAGTTGAAGGCAGACAGTATACAATGTTCCTGCCTAATTAATTAAATTATAGTTGTACTATATAATACTTGACATTTCTTTTCTTTTAAGTCACAACTGGGATGTTTTTCCCAATTCCTGGTAACTAAACTAGAAAAACTGAGTGCTGAAATGTGTGGTCAAAATTAACTGAATATTATTATATTATTAATAAATCTGATTTTATTTTATTAACTAAATTGTTCAAAATGACAAAGGAAAGTGGCATTAAAAATTCCTCAGAAAATTTCCAGCTATTTTCCATCACAGGAATCAAATAGGCCTACAATTTTGTTTTTCCTTAAATATATATATATATATATATTATTTTCAGGCATATGCAATTTCAATTAAGTCACTACTATAATTGTGTAAAATACTTCTAACACTTAATGTTAACATTTTTTACTTGTTTACTTATACATTATTAAAATCAATAGTTGCATCTTTTATTATAATTTAATGGACCTGAGCTAATATTAACTACCAATGAATAGTTGTTTTTTAATAACATTAACAGACATTAATAAATAGTGTAACAAATATATTTCTCATTGTTAGTTAATGCATTAACATTAACTAATGGGACCTTATCTGAAAGTGTTACCAAAATACTGTTTTTCTGTTTCAATACCAATATATCTCCTTAGATTAGACCTGAAAAACACACACACACACACACACACACACAAACACACACACACACACACATATGTTATTAGTATCATGCCAACATTAAATCCTAAACTGTAAATCATTCATTGTCTAAAGGGAGTGTGTGTGTCAGAAACAGAAATTCACTTACGCAGAAACAGACATAAACTTGCACAAGGCAGTCATATTTTTTGTGTGTGTCTATGAGTTTTAAAGGAGGGTGACTGTATGAAAAGTGGGGCCATAGTCACAGAGGTTCATCTGAAGTGGCCTGCTCCACTGCCTATTAAATCTTAATGTATTTATGATGAAGCCGCATGGACATGATAGCGAAGATGAGGAACCTGCTTTACTTCCTAACTCAGAGTTTGAAACGCTCATCCAGAACTCACTGAACCTCGCTCTTAAATTCTGTCTGACGCTGGAAAACCAGCCTGCTGGAAATGTGACCTAAATACCACACCACATGCTCACTGAGTTTCTCTCTCTCAAACACACACACACGTCCACAGCAAATACTGCCTGCTCGCCCTTCGGCCGGCACACAAAACGTATCCAGCGGCATATAAAACAGATGAGAGGTCATGAACCGTCCAGTGCATCTCTCTAATGAGAGAGTTTATGTGTGTGTTTATTCAAACAGCAACTGAATGCACTGCATTCTTATTTTGAGCGTCTTCCAAAAAGGATTTGTTGAGGTTAAAATAAGGTGTGCCTGATAATTAGAGCATTTATACTTAAAAAGCGCATATGCATAAACACACATAAATATGATCATTTATAATCCAAAAATAAAAGACCGTAACAAAATGACTTATAATTTTCTCGGAGCCTGGCTGGCTAAAGTCTTGGCTGGACTCTGCCGTTCTGCTCACTGCATTTCATAATGGTGGTGAACAAACTAGAAACTCTAATTCAGGGATTACTTTCCAAATGCATTGCAGCAGGAATTCACATTACATTAAGAATATATAAATGAGGGTTTTATGACTAAAGATTGAGTTGTTGTGTATTTTTTAGGTTCAAGGCAACTGGAAAAAACTCTGAGAGGCCTGAAAACAAGCAAGAAAGAGGTTCTTATAAATCAACAAGATTTGTGCAACTTATTGGGAAAACCTAAGATTTATTCAGGATGTGAAACACGACCAAACCCTGTTCCAAATGAGCCCTGACCCATATGAATCATTTTCTCTCTCTCTCTCTCTCTCACAGAGAGGTGCTCTACGGGTCAAGTCTTTTATTGTTATTGCCATGTTGTGAAGTGGACTTCAAATTTGCAAAGGCCGATGAACTGTAGTCATTTAGATTTCATTTCTGAAATAGTGCCCTTAAACAGATGAGTTCATGAACCGCCACTGCATCCTGTTTTCTGTGGAAACCTTTTGACAAATCTGCACCCAAGGACCAAATTCTCAGCAGAACACTGCGAAATTCACCAATCATCAGTCCATTTATGCTAATGTTGTTATACATTGCATATGAGACCCAGGCGGCACTGTTGACAACCAGACTTATAAGCTCATCTTAGTATCATCTTGGGAGACCGTGAGTGTTTAGAGTTTTGATGAGGTGTGTGTATGAAGTTAGATTATTTATATGACTGTATAAACCAACTCGACGTTATGTCCACGTGTCATACATACACACACACACACACACACACACACATGCAGATCTCTGTGGATATGATCAGACTGCCAGGCTAGGCGTGTAAAACTGAACCCAGCAGAGTGGAATCACTGTTTCAGCAAATTTCATTTGGACAATGGCTGATCTTGTTTATAAAAACCTGATATTATATTCTTAAAATATGCATCTCTTGCCATTCCCTGATTTCTATGTGTTTGTGTTCGAGATGATCGCATTTCTCGTTTTCCTGGAATAGCTTAAGACTGTCACACAGATCTGCTCTGACTAAAATAAACTCTCCTTCTCTCTGTTTCTCTCTTTCCACGCACCCGTCAAAAGATAAAAAGAAAGTGAAAACAACCAACTGATGTCAGAACACAACTCATCAGCCCAAATAACAAATATTTGATTATTTACTTCATATATAAAACAAGAAATATACAGTTAAGCAGCACGTCATTCCTTCGTTGCTGAACTCGACAGATAGAAAAGGCTTTTTTGCATGTATCTGAATGCAGTCAAAAGTTACTGAGGGATAGAAAACATGAGGGATTTTGTCCACAACAGACTAGTTGGCCAAGAATAAACGGACACTTAATGCACTGAGAGCACAGTAATCATATTGGTTTTCATCAGCACATTATGGTTTAGTCTTTCCATTTCATCCGTTCCTACCGGCTGATGAAATCATCGCAATACAACATTTGGCCTTTCTTGAAAGTTGTTTTGTCTAGAAAGCATCTGCCAAGAATACGCGCAACTAATGATGATATATGAAATTAAATTTGCTGGTAACTCTGCCCAAACAACCACCGTAAATACGTTTCCCCCTGTAAATACAAGACAACATACGAGACAAAAATCATCACACATCTGTTAAAATATGCATTAAGTAAAATTCAACAAATGCATAAAATGGCATAAAATACAAAATGTTAAACTATCTTGGCTTTGGTGATGTTTGCCGTACTGTATATTTTACGAATTCTTCTTTTGCTTCTGTGTCAGACTAGGTTCTAATTTAGTTCCTTGCGGAAAACAAACCTCATCTATTTCCTCTATCCCTATTCTCGTCCTATGCATTATATTAATTGGCAAACTAGTGAAATTTATTTAAAGAGAAAACGCTGCACCAAGGAGCTCATTTAGCACTCCAGGATATTTGAATATTAATCACAATTAAGATGATGAATGGTACGTGTGTGCTAGTCCTATCTGTGGAGATAAATAGCATTAGCATGTGCCAAGCATATTAAAGTTGTGTTTCAGGACAAGGCAAATTAGCTAGAGTGTTGCTAATGCTAACTGCTTGGCTGATGTGTTGCTGTAGCGTCGGACTCAGGTACAAATCATCTGTCCTGCAGATGATGTTTGAGCTCAATCCAGAACACTCACGAACGTTATGGGAGGTCGTAAGAGGTTGTATAGTGGTGGAGTGGCTGCTAATAAACTTTAAAACAGTATTAAGAGGTCAAGGCGCTAGGACATTAACTCGGCCGGCTTTCTGGCCTGTAACTTTAGGTATCACCAACAGACTATATTGGGTGAGAAGGTACATGTTATGTTCCTCATATTAGGCAGCTGTTAACACATGCTTCACAACCAGGGAAACTGCTGGAGCAAATGAGATAAGTTTACTAATGTGCTGCCAATTTTTCTGTTCTGATACTTTTTTTGAGCATACACAATTTTTTTCTCCATTCCACTTTTTTTTTTTTTTTACCTTTTGGGTTATGTGCCTGAAACCATCACAAAAAAAGGACACTGAGCCTAAGAAATTAATTTACGATAAAATATGATAAAATCCCCAAAACAAGCAAATTAAAAATAATGCTGTTATTAAACTTATGATGTAATGTAACTATTAAAAGTTACTTTCTTCAGTATTGTGATGAACATGTGAATAAAACAAATGGTCTTTTGTAACCAGAGAGAAGACTGTCATTTTCACGGTAAGATCAAGTTATGATGTTCTGAATAAAAATGTTTTAAAACATATACCAAAAAAAAGAAAAAAAAGAAAGAAACACACTGTATAGGTGAATCCTCCACAATAACATCAGTAACATCCATTTAGAAAATATAAGGTGAATTTTCATTTCTTGCCATTTTCAAGCAAGCAGTGTGAACACAGAAATTACATTACATTGCGCATTTGTATAGAAAGCAACATATCAAGTTATTTTGTTTCTTGGCCTTTTGAATGTTTAAAAGTTTTTGGCCTTTTAAATGTGTAAATATTTGGTCACACTTTATTTTAAGGTCCAATTCTCGCTATTAACAAACCATTAACTACAATTTTTGTGTCAATAAACTACTAATTTGCTGCTTATTAATAGCAAGGTAGTTGTTAAGTTTAGGTACTGGGTAGGATTAGGGAAGTAGACTATGGTCATGCAGAATATGTGCTTTATAAGTACAAATAAACAGTCAATATATTATTAATATGCATGCTAATAAGCAACTAGTTAATAGTGAGAAATGGTCTCTATACTGAAGTGTTACCAAATATTTTTAATGGCGCATACTCTTTTAAAACATAATACAATAATTAAACAAGAAAATATGGGGGGGAAAAAATCTCAGCGTGGACAGAAAAACACTTTCTCTGAAAATAAATAAGAAAAAGTTACAAGATATTTATTTAAATACTAACACTATATTGCAGTGTAAATTTAATAAGTACAGTGTCAATTTACTTGTTGCTGGAAAGGTCATCTAATGATGTATCACATGTTATTATATCCCTAACTTGAGATGTCTGATCTGAGACTGAATGAAAAAAAAGAGAAAAAACTTTTAAGTAATGAGACTCTCTTTGACGGAAATTCAGTCTATAGTCACCTGCTACACTGAAGCAGTTCTGCTCATTATCAGTTCTGTTGTGAAAAAAACATGAGATCTGATGCACTGCAATGTAAAACAACTCCTGCTCACGAGAAAGATGATGCTGTCTCTCTCGTAATGCTGCTCACATGTTATGAGCGTTTATTTAGAAATCCTGGACTGATCCTTTTATCTTTTTGTTTCATGTAATTTAGACTTGGTACATGTTCCACTACAGCTCGCCCACTTTGATCTGACCGTTAACATTTAATCTTTACCGTGTCCTCAGACAGCACAGAGTACTCACGCTGCTCAACCCTACGGTTACGCTACGGGAAACACGTGGCATTTCAACCCAACACACAATCAACACGCAAGACACATGAAGATAATCCAGTGTTACCCTTAACTAAAACTAAAACTATAAAACATTTAAATAAACATTAACAGGAATAAAATAAAATATAAAAAACGTATTTCACTAATTGCCAAGTTAAACTAGTAAATTAAATACTAAATAAGCTTGAAAAATGTATGAAAATGATAAAAAAAATAAAAAAAATTAACAATACTTTGAAATAAAAACAAAAGAAAAAAGTAAATCTAAAAATAAAATTTAAGTCAAAATATAAAAGAAAGAAAGAAAGAAAGAAAGAGAAAAAGTCTTTGAGGAAAAAATAGAAACATCACATGCAGGGTATTAAAATTATGCCTGGAAACCTGTCATAAATTGCCAACATTCTGAGTTAGTTTGAGTCATGCATTGATTCATGTTGTTCATGATGTGACGTATTAATGCACTGCTGCAATTTTATACTTTCCTCAGTTCATTTTTAGCAGTAAGAAAACTGTTTTCTTGTCTAATTAGTATGACATATTATTTTTCCCAGCATTACTTCTCATTAATGATCAGTATTTCAGACGCTATGGCCAGTGGTGCGGCTCACTAATAACGTTAGGGCATCAAGCAGCAGAAACTCCTACTAGTGACAGTACAGTAACCTGATGAACTCCAGGGATAAAATCCCATAAGACTGCAAGAAAGAGAGTAGTATAAGTTTGTTATGTGTCATGGAATAATCAGAGAATCACAAATAAAGCCTTTAAAGCTATAAAATAGGCTGACTGTAAGGAACACAGAAGATCTAATTATGAAGCAGCATCTAGAAACAGCCATAGAACTTAAGGCTGCGAAACCTGAGCGAGAAATTGCTGGGAACAAAAGGAGAAAGAGATACTTATAGTAATGTTTTTTGCTTGTTTATTGCCAATAGTTTTTTTTGAAGGTCTCTTAAGAGCGTGAAATGGTCTTGCATTTTTCCACAGCTCAGGATAGTTATCTGGGGCTGTATTACAAAAACATCCTAACCCAGAATGGTAATTTAAATTTTTTTTTTTTCAAAATCTTTTTCAAATCTTAAGACGAATTAAGAGAGAAAGTTTGTGCAAAACAGCCCTGGTGACGGATCTGGGACATCATTTTCCTGCAGTTACGGTGATCAGTCACATGGCATTTACAGCTGAGGTAATTGTCCAACAATTGTGTCCATGACATATTTCAGCATTGAGATGAATGGGAATGCTAACGTATTATAGGCATCCTTAATTTATAGCTATTTGGAAAGAAGATAGTTTTTTAGTGCTAGAAACAGGAAATATTAGATGACTTTACACTTGCTTGCTTCTGCCACTTTTCTTTTCAGGACACATGCAATGAACTGGAACGGATGTTGTGCCTTTTAGCGAGCTAGCTGCTTATACGCGAAGCGGTCACAGAGGGGTCTGATAAAGCCTGTTTTCTATTCTGTTAAGCACTCTCAGTCACATAATATCAATGACAGCTAGAGACGACTCTTTCTCACCCCTCACACATACAAATATATATCCTGCTCATGAATATGGTGTTAAATTTGGGGTTGTCAGTTCTGATACTACTAAAGCTGTTGATGAGAACCAAATAGCCCAGACAAAGGACAAAGTGGCCCTCAAAACAAACACAGAAAAAGACAAAAAGTGCATAAGAGAGATGAAAGGAGACTCTTCATCTACAGTCAACATGCTTTTATTTTGCATTTCGTCTAATTTAATTACAAATTATACTGTCAGTATAACAATTCTGAGAGTAAAAAAAAGAAAAATGTTAATGAATTCAGAATGTATTTGTTCCCCTTTGCTTTAATGCATGAACTTAAACAGTGTGTCTTTAGTGGATATTATGATTAATTAGTTTCATTCAATAATTAAGTTATTTCTCAATAAAATATGAAACTGTCAAAAGAACTAGACAATAACACTAATGACAGTTTAATGACAGTGCTCAGTGCTCAGAGTTTAATTTCTTCACAATAATTGTTTTTTTATATCACCTTTCAGTGAAAATCACTTCAATTTGACACACCAGTCCACTAACTTTCTTTAACCTAGGTAATGCTTGTCAACATGCAGAAAAGAAAATGAAGCGAAGATATGAGGATGAATACCGAGCATTTAGAAAGGATTAGGAACCTGTGTGGGAAGGTATCTATGTCTGCTTTGTAGCGGTGTAATGCCACAACTTAAAATATCAAATTCAAAGCAACACCGTGAAACAAAGAACCTAACATTCAGAGCAGGTTCAGAGGGCATTTTGAAGTTTTTCAACTTGATTCCTGAACTAAGAATGAGTACCACTGCTACACAGACACTACTTTCCAACAAACTTTCCCATTAAGCATCAGTGCAGTTCATCAGGTCATTAAAGGGGTCATATGATGCTTTTTTAAATATCATTGAGGTAGATATGTGGGGGCGTGTTAGAACCAGCCGTTTTAGGGGGGCGTGGCAGAGTCTTAACTTTGATAAAGAATATCTCTTTGGTTTTGAGACTTTAGTCTTTGCAACTTCAGGGATCTTATCTATGCACAATCAGCAAACTTGAAATCGCATCATATGACCCCTTTAAATCAAAACATCCCTATGGCTCCTTTTTCAGTTCTTTCCAGGATCAGACTGATTTTGCCAGAGCAGTTCTTGAGTTAACTTACTAAATCAATATACTGTATATATATTTGAATCATGTCTGATTTTAAATGAACTAGAAACCTGCAACTCCAAGCTCAAGTGAAATAATAAATTTAAATTAAAGAATGTAAAATGTCTGGGAACATGCAATGACATGCAAGAACCAATCAATCATTTTTTAACCAGTTGTTGAAGTTCTTCAATGAACAATAAGCTTGAATGTGACCCTTGACCACAAAACCAGTCTTAAGTCGCTGGGGTATATTTGTAGCAATAGCCAAAAATACATTGCATGGGTCAAAATTATAGATTTTTCTTTTATGCTAAAAATCATTAGGATATTAAGTAAAGATCATGTTCCATGAAGATATTTTGTAAATTTTCTACCATAAATATATTAAAACTGCATTGCTAAAAACCTAAGTTGGACAACTTTAAAGGCGATTTTCTCAGTATTTAGATTTTTTTTGCACCCTCAGATTCTAGATTTTCAAATAGTTGTATCTCGGCAAAATATTGTCCTATCCTAACAAACCATACATCAATGGAAAGCTTATTTATTAAGCTTTCAGATGATGTATAAATCTCAATTTCGAAAAATTGACACTTAAGACTGGTTTTGTGGTCCAGGGTCACAAATAGTAATAATAAAATTAGAAATAACTGAGTAGCTGAGATCAACACATCAATACAACAACTAATTGGTAATAAACAGGTGTTATTTATACACACCAACAGTTTTACGAGAGTTTGGATTGTTAGAAGTCGATCATTATGACTTTATCTTTTATCTGCAGCAGCTGAACGTGTGGAATTTTAAAATGAATCAGTCGTCCTGTTTTAAAGTTCACAGTGGTTTAACTAGTCTGCCTTAATCCACTTTCAAAGTCACACTGCGAATTTATGGGCTACCCTCTGACCTTATGAATTACAAACACATGCACACACAAACACATACGAGAGATCAGAACCAAAAGGGAACATGTGTAGGGAGCGAGAGGGAATGGGTGCATGGATGATGTCCAGACTTCACAGGCTTCAAAAGAGAAAGAACAAGATTAAGTTTGTGAATGGATAGGAAGACAGAGAGACGTGGAGATATGAAACGTAGGGTCTGATTTATAGCTTAACCCATTTCATTTGTTCCTCTTTTTCCAGCCACATTTTCATCTTTACTGACTTCATCACATTCTTTGTTTAGAACTGACTTTGTGCTACAGTAGCTACAAACTCACACAATATTTCTATACTGGAAAAGTGGTAACCTGCAATTATTATTTCAAAGAGACATTTCTACCTGATCAATCTATTAAATGGGTTCATTTAGGTACATTTAGTTTCATTCTAATGTATTTTTGCCTTTATTGGATAGGACAGTAAAGACATGAAGGAAACCACAGAGCAAAGAGAGGGTTACAAGATTGGCAAAGGACCTTGAGGTAGGACTTGTTGCGAATAAAGTGAATTCATTTAAATTAATCAATTATTTTAAACTTTGGTTTATATTAAAATTCTGTCGTCATTTACTCACCCTCATGTCATTCCAAACCTGTGACTTTCTTTCTGCTGTGGAACATAAAAAATGATTTTTTGAAGAACGTTTCAATTGTTTTTGTCAATACAATGAAAGTCAGTGGTGCGACTAGGTCACCTGACAAATGATCAGCTTATAGTAGGCTATCATGCATCAAGGTTGTGTGTGTGACATTATAATGTATTTTATGTATGTTTTTCTCATGAAAGTTCACGTGATAAGTGTGGTGTTGTCAATAGTTTAGGATGTTATGCATACATACACACACACACACACACACACCCCGAACCACAAAACCAGTGAAGAACTAAATAATTAAAAACAATGTGTTAACTGGTTTCCGGTTAATTTTTTAAGTAATCCTGTGTCAGAATTATTGATGTTATTTTTAAGTGACACACTTGCGAGTTTCCAGTTGGAACAGTTCGACTGCTGTTCCGTGCATAACAAAGACACTAACACAAACTCATGTGAGCCCCCAGATATTACATTAATTCAAACGTACAGTTTTAGGTCACCATCTTGTATACAAATGGAAAAATTCTGAACTCATAGCAGCTTAGAGCATCAGTCCCGAGCTCAATATACAGTAGGACATTTAGAGGTGATTTTTCAAAACATCTAAAAAGCGTAACGCTTAGCTGCTCGTTAGCAAAGTATGCATTAAAAGTTTGCTTCTGTGTGCTTACAAAAAAATCGTAAGTTCTCATCAGTATCTCAGCCCAGAGGACATTTTCTCTTGCTTCTGTAACTAACACACATCTTACAAACTAACCCTAACCGTAATTTTTAGAATTTTTAATTTTTAATTAAGACATGATTTACTCTTTTCCCTCTCAGGGCCAACCCCACAAAGTGGTTTGGTCAGGCTTTGCTATTCTTCTGGGTATGTTTTCCGAAATTTTGTCCCCAAAGACAAAAAACCTGCCCATTTGCGTGTGCACACATAAACACACACACACGCACACACACACAGGTTTTGCTATTCTTCTGGGGACATTTGCAGAAATTTCATCTCCACTAGAAAAGCAAAACCAGCCCATGTGCGCGTGGCTGTACACACACTCACAAACCATATGTCAGAAACCCAGTTAACACTAGACTAAACACCACTAAAGTGAGACCAGGTAAATAGAGCTATTCACCAACATTGTACACAGACAAAAGACAAAACATAAAATAAATAAATAAACAAACATCAAAAATGTTCTGAGCCTGAAGGATCTGGTCAGCTGAAAAAAAATTCAAACAAACAAGAACAATTTCATGAAGATCTAAATAATTAAAAACAATGTGTTAACTGGCAGTTTCCGATTCATTTTTCAAGTAATCCTGTGTCAGAATTATTGATGTTATTTTTAAGCTGACACACGAGTTTCCAGTTGGAACAGATCGACTGCTGTTCCGTGCATGACAAAGACACTAACACAAACTCATGTGAGCCTGCAGATATTACATTAATTCAAACGTACAGTTTTAGGTCACCATCTTGTATACAAATGGAAAAACTGTGAACTCACAGCAGCTTTGAGCATCAGTCCTGAGCTCAGTATACAGTACATTCAGAGGTGATTTTTGAAATGCTTAGCTATCATTAGCAAAGTATGCATTAAAAGTTTGCTTCTGTGCGCTTACAAAAAAACTCTTATGTTCTCATCAGTATTTTAGCCCAGAGGACATTTTCTCTTACTTCTGTAACTAACACACACATTACCCCCCACACACACATAAAGCCCCGGAGCATAGTCTAGTCTCAATAATTAAAAAAGGTGAAACACCTTCAACTTAAAACTGAAGAACTTTGTGTGTGTGGTGTGAAACATTTCTCTGGTTGTTCCTGTTCTAACCTGTAATCTGAGGAGTGTATCTTTCACAATCCTTTAAACTGAGTAGAACAACTGCCAACATAGATGATAAATCATCAAAAAAAAAAAAAATCAGTCTGCTTTGCGACCGCAATTTACAAACAAAGTTTCAGTCAAATATGTAAATATTTATTTTTTGGAATTTTGAACAACTGCAACTGTGAAGCCACATCATGCAACGCAGCACAGAAAGTGTGAAAAAAACCAAATTCACAGTAGAGCAAGAGAGAGAAAGACAGAAAGAGCGCATATGGAAATGATCACAGAGATGTGATGGTTAGACGGAAGTGGGGCTTTATGATGGAGAGGAGCCTACTGGAGTTTGTTCTGGTACGTCTCTATCTACGGCCTGCTTTGGGACGAGGAGAGGGAGGGAAAAACGCTTGAGACAGCACAATGTCTCAGCGGCAGCAGCAGCAGGGATAGTGTGCGTGCTTTATGGTAGATCGCTCTGCCATACGCATTCACAGTGTATAGATGGTAAAGGACATTCCGCTCGGAAAATACTTTAAGCTCAGAAGCAGATCACTCCCATTACACTGACCTCCTGCCGCAACCCCACAACGACACTCCTTTGGCTTCCCTTGCCTCATAAGTGCACACACACACACATCTCGCAACACTCTCATTACACACTTTCTCAAAGCGGAATGAAAAAAGGTGATAACATATGTCACCCTGCAGACGTTTGCAATTTCCGACAAATATGCAGATGTACAGGCGATATTGCTTTGGGTCGTGCACCATGTGTTGAGGTTATTGTTACTCTACTGTTAAAACTGTTGAACTGCTTTAGTTCACTGTGCTTTGGGGGGAGAAAATCTGGATCATATCTAAAGGGAACACGCAGTCACCGTGTCGTTCTCACGGGCTGTAATCCAACTTAAAAAATGAACACTCACACATACACCTCTGCAGGGTAAAATCTGGGCTCGGCTACAGGAGAACGAGGGGGGAAGTGTGGGATGATTGGTCTGATTAACAGTTAAATGGATCCAGAGGGCAGCACATCACTAAGAGTATTGTTACCCTATTTATATAACAAAACACATCCTGAACTTAGATAAGAGAACACACACATGCTGTTTATCTCGTTCTTTGTTTTTTGGATGGGATTCGGTGAACGCAGATCAGGATCGCGGAAAGCCTTTCAGGTCTGCGGTGAGGCAAGTTTAAACTGTTAGAGTGGCACAGTGCCAGGTCAGGTTGGCACCTCATAAACTGCTGGAAGTGAATAGAGGTACGTATGTGTGTGTGTGTGTGTGTGTGTGTGTGTGTGTGTGTGTGCGTGTCTGTGTGTGTGCATGCACGTAGGTGGATGAAATTTAGCTCTCAGAGATTATGGTTCAGCTGTAATTTTACCTTTTATTTTAATGCTTTATTTTGCTAATGGGGTTTCATGTTTAAGCAGCGTTAATGACATGGAGACACCTCCTGAATGAAAAACCTGTGTGTGCAGCGAGTTATTCACGAACCATTGCTTTTTCTTTTATGAGCGTGGCAGTCAAACACACACACAGACACACACACACACACACACACACACACACACACACACACACACACACACACACACACACACACTCTTTCAGAATATGTGAAGCAGGCTTTTATTACAGGAACTTTGTTCTCGGAAAGAACATTTCTTTCTTTTTCATATTTTTCTTTTAAGTCTGTCTGTTTTTGTTCACTTTTATTTGTCTTTTGTTCTTCTCTCTATTCGGAGGAACAAGTGTAGTTGTGCTGTCATTCTGTCTGCGGATCTGTTTGCACTAACTCTAAATCAATTTAGCCAACTAAATAAATACTAGAAAAAGTTTTCTGATCAGATCTGTTTTAAATCTAAAAACTTTTTTGCTAAATGAAAAAGGACATAGGCAGATTTAATGATTTCAGCTGTTTGGAAAAATGACAGAAATCCTGCTTCCGTATCCAAAGATTACCATCACACACTCACTCACTCACACACACACACACATACACACAGTAAGAAAGTAATTGACTGAGTCTTTGCACCTGTTGTTAAAGTGGCTTGGAGGATCCGTAGCTAGTCATGTCAACTTAGATCGTCTGATACAGTCAGTCATGTATCTTCTAGAGGACAAATCTGTGTAGGTCTTCTTTTATGAATTCCCTGGTTGTCCAAAGCACCCTCTCTCTGTTTTTCGCTACACTTGAGAATGCCAAATGTGGGAAAATGTCAACACAAATATTCTAGAACCTGCTAAAAAACAACTTCAAATGATTTGATTTCAGTATAAAAAATTTAATTAAAAAAAAAAAAAATTTACTTTTTAATTAACATATAAAAATAACAATTCTGTCGTCTAATCAAATTCATTTGCAATTTGTTTTCTTCGGTGGAACACAAAATAAAAAAAAGGACATAGGCAGATTTAATGATTTCAGCTGTTTGGAAAAATGACAGAAATCCTGCTTCCGTATCCAAAGATTACCATCACACACTCACTCACTCACACACACACACACATACACACAGTAAGAAAGTAATTGACTGAGTCTTTGCACCTGTTGTTAAAGTGGCTTGGAGGATCCGTAGCTAGTCATGTCAACTTAGATCGTCTGATACAGTCAGTCATGTATCTTCTAGAGGACAAATCTGTGTAGGTCTTCTTTTATGAATTCCCTGGTTAAAGAAAGCACCCTCTCTCTGTTTTTCGCTACACTTGAGAATGCCAAATGTGGGAAAATGTCAACACAAATATTCTAGAACCTGCTAAAAAACAACTTCAAATGATTTGATTTCAGTATAAAAAATTTAATTTAAAAAAAAAAAAATTTACTTTTTAATTAACATATAAAAATAACAATTCTGTCGTCTAATCAAATTCATTTGCAATTTTTTTTCTTCGGTGGAACACAAAATAAAAAAAAATATAAAAATATTCCAGTGTTTCTTTTTTTAAGTGGTCTCTCAGTGAATAGTTTGGTCTAATGTTGTCTTTGTATGGACAAAATCACCTTAAACTTTCTTCAAAATATCTTCTTTTGGGTTCCATAGATGAAAGAAAACCATGCAGGTTTATAATGACTAATTTTTTACACAGTTTTGGGTGAACTATCCTTTTAAGGAATTATTTTTACTTGATCTACCACTTGAAATTAATTTTGCTCATTTAATAGAATAGTTTGTTCAGTTATATTAAACACAATTTAAGGCACTCTATTTAAGGCGCTCTCTTTCTTTCTTTATATTTCTATCCTCTCCCTTTCTCAGTTTTGCACCATTTGCCTATTTTTCATTATACGGTTTAGTTGAAGCAATTTTGAACACTTTTTTTTAAAGATTAAGATGTCTTCCAAGAACATGTCTATCTTCTGCCTTGCTATATTCATATGTGACTGTATTTGTATGTGTCAGTCCTAAATCAAACACAGCAGCATGACCGATTCCTGCTGATCTAACCCAGCGATACACACACACACAAACACACACACACACACAGTCAAACACACACTTAGGGGCCAAAGCCCAGGCAAGCGGAACAATTGCTGGCCTCTAGAAATCATTTAGAAACTCTTCTACATAATTTCTGACCAAAATAAGCAGTAGAAGTGCATTTAATAGCGTTCACATCTGTGTGTCTGTGTGTGTGTGTCATACCAATGAAAAAACAAACACAGCCATTTTTCCCCCTCTTTTATGCTCGACTGCAGAGCGACGCAATTCTAATCCGGACTCACACGGTCATGAAACTACAGGAATTCGGTGCGAGTTTAATGCTGGACACAGACACACTCACATCTGTGGCCTGTTACTGAAAGCAGAGAGGTTATTTCAACAGGGTAATGGAAATAATGGCCACCAACACACGTATGCTGACACAAAACACATTTACACTCACACACACACACACACACACACACACACACACACACACACACACATG
>NW_015635045.1:319294-322878 GCF_001515625.1 Sinocyclocheilus rhinocerous | reverse complement strand
AACACACATATACACACACACACACACACACACACACACACACACACACACACACACACATGGCAGGAGGAGGGTTAAGAGGTACAGTGCCTCATGCTGATCTGTGTCAGTGTGATGAGGTGCAGTCATAAAGATAAAGATGGAATTTGAATCTGAGTGGATGCACAGGATACGTCTGTGTGTGGGTGTGCGAGAGAGAGAGAGTGTTTCACTATATGAAAAGGCCAAATTTCTGAAAATGTCATTACAAATATACTAAAACCTCCTAAACACAACTTGTAAAGAGCATTTTTATTATTAAATAGATGTAATTAAAAATTAATTTACATTGAAAGTGGCAAGATGTTTGTAAAGTGTTCAGTTAAATATATATATATATAATTATATCATAATTTAAAGACTTCAGATGCAAGTTCATCTGAGATTTTTTCTTTTAAATTATCATTTTTATCAGGCTACTATGTTTAGATTCAGTAATTTGTAATTTCGCTTTAATAACAATGAAAAGGCTATTAGTCAGTTGAATGCCTTATTTTCAAAAATGCAAATATTATTTTCATAGGAACGTGAAAAAAATTAATGGATTATATTCAAAAAAAAAATGTAACAACACTAATTTAAATACATTAGGTTACACCAACAAAATATAAATATAATACAATTTAATATTATACAGGAGATTCAGGTAGACATCTGTTACTTCAACTAGTCTGGCAAGACAAAACTCTCCCTGCAAGTTCAGGCTTAATAATTTTAATGTAAAATGAGATGCTCATAAAACATGTCCAATCATGTGATCCAGCCCTTAGGTGTCGTAACACCTTAAAGCAACAGACAATGAACGCAATCCCACAGCCCATGAATCACAACTCACAGTCTGGGGAATTATTAGGTATTATTCCACCGTGGTTAAAGTCTTATGATCTACTCTGTCCAGCACTAACAGAAACTTTCATGTGGCATCTTTAGTTGCTTTACATTCACCAGTTGATTTGGTGTTGTAATGGATGTACTGCTTATTTATGTTGTACGACTTCTCCAGATGGGTCAGTGATTCAGAGCCTTGATATCATAAGACCTCTGCCGTTAAATCTTCCACAGATTTCACACCCTCCCTTCAAAATATGCAGCTGTGGGGGATTATATGAAGAACGAAGAGGCTGATCTGAGTCTCTAGCGTGACGCAACCGGCAGTGTAAAAATACAACAGCTCTTGATTGGTTTGTTTAATAGATTCATTGGGAAAACAAAAGGCTGACATGATGAGACTACACCCACGTGGGAAAGACGCCCTCGGCTGATATCAAAGGAGTGGCGAGCCAACAGAGGATTGGCAGAACTCTGGGTTGCACCCAATGATTGTGTGTCTGACACAGATGCCAAACGTTGTGTTTACCCCACGCTGAGCACCATCCATCAGCCGCACCAGAGCTCTTCAGTGGCCTCCACCCACAATGACAAAGAGTCGTGGCGAGCATTGCTAAATATCTCTGAACTGGCTGTGATGTGAATGAGTGTGTGTGTGTGTGTGTGTGTGTGTGTGTGTGCTCCAAAATGAGAATAAAAACACTTCTACAAACCTGCGCTAAGTGGAAAGAAGACAAATATGTCTTCAGTGACTCATCATTTATCTCTCAAGTGAGTCATTGTTCATTTTGGAGAAAAGGGGGGAGGATGAAAAATTAGTTCACGACACAATATGCATTTAAACTGCAATCCTATTGCTGTATGCAGCATTTATGAAGACAATGCATAAAGTTTTAAGGATGTTTAATTCAAAACTCTCTAATTATACTGAGGCAGGCTATCAACAAGCATAAATCCTGTCATTAATGCCAACGTGCCAATTAGAGCGTATGTCCGCCATCCTAAACTGCTAACTGAGCTGCTATGGGAAAACAGCAAGAGACAATAAAAACTAGTTTATGATTTGCCCTCAAACACTCAGATCACCACAAATGATTGTATATGACTGTGCTGCCTGGATTACAGGAGCTTTAACTACATAAACTGCATTTCTCACAAGCTTATCATCTGGTGGTAATGAAAGCTTACAGTTACAATGTTAAATGTTCTATCTAGGCACGCTCATTATTTTAATCTGTAAATGATGACACTTTATATAAAAAGTTAGTAACATTAAAAACAGTTTTACATTATGTAATGCTTAACAGCTCATTAGTTGAAATAGTTATATAATTACCATTATTATATAATGTTTGCATTACATAAAATCTGACTTAATGAAACTTATTATAAAGTTAATCTGAAAAAAAAAATAAGATTACACATTCTTATATAACAATACACAGAACAAAGAAAGAAACCTGTGGTACAGTTTCATTCATAATATATATTATCTTTTTTTCTGTCAAGTGAAGCCTTTCCATTGGCTTCTGTTATTTATGGAGACAATAATATTTTCCATCCTAATCCTAACCTGCACAGACACTACTTTGCATTTTACATGCTCTTTAAAATATCACTTAGTGTGTTTATTAAGTCGTTTTCCTTTGGGCCTCACAATGTATGTGATTTCAGATTTGAATATGCTTGTGGAGACATTTGGTCCCCCACAATGTAGCCAAAATCTGAACCCATCCACACACACACACACACACACACACACACTTACACAAAGCGACAAGTATGACAGAGTGATGATATTTGAGGAAACTCTCAGAGGCAATAAAAGGGAAAATGAGTTCCATTGCACAAAATCATAACGATTCTCTCTCTCTTTCCCTCCCTTTCGATCTTAATCTCTTCCAAGTAGAAAGCAGCAGAGGTGGCAGAATAATGAGCTCTTACCTAGTTTGAAAGTCCCTCTCACACACATACACATACACAGACACACACAGTCCCTGCCTAGGCCTTGGCTGCAGTCAGCAGACACTTCAACAGCAGTGAAAAATATCAGTCTTCGCTCCTAAACACATATAAAAAGGTCTGGAAGCTCTTTTCACTGTCACATAGGTGTGTGTGCGTGTGTGTGTGCATAATACACACCTTAACCCATCTGCTTGCCAGACACTACACAGAACCCACTGCAGACATAACTTAAGACTAAATGAAAATAAATGCCCCTCATCATTCTCCATCATCAAATATATCACCTCTCTCTTTCTTCCTCTGAGTGTGATGGGAGTTCATGGATGTTATGCTCTCTCTTAGGACTGCATCAATCAGCCCTGACCCGCCTGGTGGGCTCAGAGTGTGTGCTTGTGTTTTATCTTCAACAGTTCGCATCTTCTGAGATATCACAGAGAGGAGGGAGAGTGGGAGAGGTTATTTAAACAGAGCGACAGAGAGAGACTACAGTATGTGTGTATGCAGGTTGAGTCAGCACTTGTGCATTTTTTCTGTGAAATTACTGAACGCGCGTGTGTGTGTGTGTGTGAACACAAACGGATTACTCATGTTCTGTTCATTCCTCTGCTGTTTGTCACTGTTAATCAGACACGTCTTAACTGAACCTGCAATTTTGTAATTAGTTTGCAATAGAGAACTAAAAAGGAAAAGTTAACACTCTGCTTTGTAAGGACTTGTCTGAAATCCAGAACTTGCACTGCACATTTACTTTG
>NW_015635045.1:312060-318634 GCF_001515625.1 Sinocyclocheilus rhinocerous | reverse complement strand
TAAACCATCCACACACACACACACACACACACACACACACACACATAGTTACACAAAGTGACAAATATGACAGAGTGATGATATTTGAGGAAACTCTCAGAGGCAATAAAAGGGAAAATGAGTTCCATTGCACAAAATCATAACGATTCTCTCTCTCTTTCCCTCCCTTTCGATCTTAATCTCTTCCAAGTAGAAAGCAGCAGAGGTGGCAGAATAATGAGCTCTTACCTAGTTTGAAAGTCCCTCTCACACACATACACATACACAGACACACACAGTCCCTGCCTAGGCCTTGGCTGCAGTCAGCAGACACTTCAACAGCAGTGAAAAATATCAGTCTTCGCTCCTAAACACATATAAAAAGGTCTGGAAGCTCTTTTCACTGTCACATAGGTGTGTGTGCGTGTGTGTGTGCATAATACACACCTTAACCCATCTGCTTGCCAGACACTACACAGAACCCACTGCAGACATAACTTAAGACTAAATGAAAATAAATGCCCCTCATCATTCTCCATCATCAAATATATCACCTCTCTCTCTCTCTTCCTCTGAGTGTGATGGGAGTTCATGGATGTTATGCTCTCTCTTAGGACTACATCAATCAGCCCTGACCCGCCTGGTGGGCTCAGAGTGTGTGCTTGTGTTTTATCTTCAACAGTTCGCATCTTCTGAGATATCACAGAGAGGAGGGAGAGTGGGAGAGGTTATTTAAACAGAGCGACAGAGAGAGACTACAGTATGTGTGTATGCAGGTTGAGTCAGCACTTGTGCATTTTTTCTGTGAAATTACTGAACGCGCGTGTGTGTGTGTGTGTGAACACAAACGGATTACTCATGTTCTGTTCATTCCTCTGCTGTTTGTCACTGTTAATCAGACACGTCTTAACTGAACCTGCAATTTTGTAATTAGTTTGCAATAGAGAACTAAAAAGGAAAAGTTTACACTCTGCTTTGTAATAACTTGTCTGAAATCCAGAACTTGCACTGCACATTTACTTTGCTGTTTTAGTAAATGGTGTCTATAGAGAAACAGAAATATAAACGGTGGCTGGCTGCCAAGGACTAAACACCTGTCAACAACAATCACATGTGTCATACCTTTTCACATGCCTCTTATGATTTTTCAGCCAGATGGATTTCCCCTGAATTTTCAACTAGACAACACATATGGAAAATTAAGTTAAAGGGGTCACGAAATACATTTAAAAAAAATTATTTTATGATGCCTTCTAAGGTGAGCTTATAATACAGCCAACAAGATTAACATTGTGAAAAATGTTGTATAGCATATTTAGAACTATTGCCGAATAACTATAGCTACTGAGCACACGAAGCAACAATCTCCTTATTGCAACATGATTTCTCCAATCTCACAAATATTTTCATCATAATGAACATGGTGAAAACATGATGTAAATAAGAGACTTGTCGAGCAGAACTTTTATTGATTATAATGCAAATTTTGGTGAAAATGCAGAAGTCAAATCACTGATAGATTCATGCTGATCTTGAATTGTCTGCTCCAGTGAGAGAATGACTTTGATCAGTTTCTGTATAGAAAATAATCACAATATAGATAACAGATGGTTTTCACGCTGCTAACAGCAAAAGTGTGAAGTTGATTGTTCAGTCATTGGCTTACAGTGCCTTGCGAAAGTATACATGCCCTTCTTTTTCATGTTTTGTTATGTTGCTGCCTTATGTTAAACTGCTTTAAATTACTTTTTTCCCACATCAATTTACACTCAAAAATAAAAAACTTACATGATTCCATTGCATAAGTATTCATACCCTTATCTGGGACAGTTGACATTTAGCTCAGGAGCATTCATATTGCTTGTACATGTTACTACACTTCGAGTGAAGTTAACCTGTGGCAAATTCAATTGAATGGGTATGATTTGGAAAGGCACACACATCTTAAAAGGTCTAACAGCTGATAATGCATATCAGAGCAAAAACCAAGCCCTGAGGTCAAAAGAACTGCCTGTAGAGCTCAGAAACAGGTTTGCGTCAAGCCACACATCTGTGGAAGAGTTCAGAAAAAAATTCTGCTTCATTGAAGGGTCACAGAAGCATAGTCTCTGTTACCCTTAATGGAAGAAGCTTGAAACAACCAGGACTCTTCCTAGAGCTGGCCTCCTGGCTAAACTGAGCAATTGTTGGAGAAGGGCTTTGCTTAGTGTGGTGACCAAGAACCTGATGGTCACTCTAATTGAGATCTACAGAAGGACAAACATCACTGCAACACACCACCGATCTGGGCTTTATGGCGGTGAGGCAAGACTCAATCCTCTCTTCAGTGAAGACACATGAAAACACACTTAGAATTAGCAAAAAATCACCTACAGGACCCTCAGACTATGAGAAATAATATTCTCTGGTCTGATGAACCTCAATTCCAAGCATCATGTTTGAAGGAAAAGCCTGAGCTTGAACCCAATCAAATATTTCTGGAGAAACCTGAAATGAAGTGAAGAGGTGAGGAGAAGAATGGCAGATAATTTCCAAATGCTGATGAGCAAAACTTGTCGCATCAAACAAAAAAAGACTTGAGGCTGTAAAGGTGCTTCAGCTAAATATTAATTAAGAGTATGAATACTTATGCAATGTACTTATTTCAGTTTTTTTATTTTTAATAAATTTACGAAGTTGTGACAATTCTGTTTTTGCTTTGTCAATATGGTGTATGGAGTGTAGATTGATGTGGGAAAAAAAGCAAGTTAAAGCAGTTTAACATAAGGCAGCAAACATACAAGGCACAACAAAACGTGAAAAAAATGAAGGGGTATGAATACTGTAATTCACTAATGCATAAACAGTAGTAAACTTGCAACAAAGGACATCTGTATACGAGGCTTTATATATTACACCGATCATATCATGATGGAGTCATGAAGTCAACATTTTAAATATGGATATTTTTCTTACAAAAACGCATCGATTCACTACAGGAGGCCTTTATTCACCCCCCCGGAGCCATGTGAGGCACGTTTTATTATGGATGCGCATGCTTTATTTGACGTCTTTTGGACTGTTGAAAAAAAACACCCCCCTACTCCCATTCTAAAGCTTGGAAGAGCAAGGATAATTTTTAATATAACTCCCATTGGATTCGTCTGAAAGAAGAAAGTCATATACACCTATGAGGGTGAGTAAAACATGGGCTACTTGTCATTTTTGGGTGATCTAACCCTTTAAACCGATCAATTTTAAGATTCAAAAATAACTGTTGTATAAAATACACTGGGTCATAATAGACAAACTAACTAAAAACAGATAAGGTTCCTTTGGTTCATGCACATTTAAATTCTGAGGAAGTGACATTTGAATCCACATTCAGCTTTGTCTGTTTCCTTTTAGCTACAGTTGTGAGCCAAATAAAAGAACTGCAGCGATGGCTGTGGAACACCTGTGGTGCGTCTGTATGTGATATGCCCATTGCACGGGAGGGTTCTCACTTTACGGCACACTCAGGAGTCTGTCTTGATGAATTGTCTGTGTAAATCAGAGCGGCATAAGTTAGAAACATCTGTGGGAGGAAGATCTAACCAGCACAACTTCCTTACTGTCAATGAAACAGTGGCATTCGCATACTCACAGCAGATACCAATAACAACTTTCTGATGATCTTTTGATGAAATATGCAGCAGGCTGAAGTGATGTAAACTTTGGTTTATAGTACAGTCTGCTACGGATTTCATCAAAAGTTTTGATTTCATCAAAACTTTGTTTACATCGCTTCAGCCTGCTGCAAATTTCACTTTGTTTACATCACTGCAGAAATGTGTTTTGATGTGTGGTGTGATGAATATGTTCCTGCTTAACTAAGAAGAAGTTTGTCATTCGAGTGCAGCGTTTTAGTGTACCGACATAACACGTGCCAGAATCAGAAACTGTAAGGTTTGTCATAGTTGCAGCCTAGAAGATATCACCCTTGTTATTAAGCCGTGCTGCACATTCAAGCAGCATTTGCTCGAATCTGGCTTCCAACATGTACTCATCTTTTTCCGCTTCTATTCTCTCAAAATGGGCTAAAATAAAAAGTTGATTCTGTGTGACACAGCCAGCCATTACAGTAATAAATTCACATGAAAGGCCACGGTGGGTAATGAGAACCACAGTACCCTGCAAGCAGATGGCTCAAAAACATCATATCCCACAGAGAGAGATAAAGAATTCAAAGCCTTTTGAAACACCTGCTTCAGTTCAGCCCGCAATTGCTCAGTTTTAGCACGTCACCAACTGAGCTAATCAGAGTCTGTGCCCAGAGAGGTGTTTACGAACAGAGCACTTCCGAAAATCATCTCCTAATCAGAAGCAGAAAGGACGAACACATGTACGGACATTCCTAAACACACTGTTGTGTTAACACGCTCATTCTGTGAAACTCTGTCACAATGGTAGCTTCATGTTATTAAACAGCTCTCTGGTATACTTGATTCTGATTGGTTAATCACTGCATTCAGTGGTCAAATATTTCTTAAAATTCACCATCGTCCTTGGCAATTTCTCATCTCTTGTAACGCATTTCAAACTCTCTGTCTCGTTTCATACAAATGCAACTGTCTCCATCTTGCATCTCAATCATCATTTTAAGTGAAAATCACCTGTTGCAGTAGGGCTGCGCGATAAATCATATTTTATTGTGATCACAATTTCATTTGCTTCATCTTGCATCGTGGTTGCCAGATATCAAGAGTTTGATGATCTGAAATCAACAGCAAACATGTAAGTTTGGAGATATTTTGCTTAAATTAAAGTGTAACACAGCCAGTCTGTTTTCTTTCATGTGCTTGTTTGAGCTGTTTACTGCAACTAAATCTGCAAGCAAACTTTAGTGATGAACTGAAATAAATACAAATACGAACCTGGACTATACTGTTTGTGATTTCAGTTGCTGAATAAATACACGCAACCTTTAAAAAAATGAAATATTAATATTGTTAATACTGTACATGCAATAATACCATAATTAATCCAGCACTCCAGCATTGTAGGAGGCGATATTGCACCTTAACGCTGGTTGCCACCCGTCATAAAATAGAAAAAGGCGAGTGTATAGCTAATATTGCTGCCAATAATCATGTTGGAGGAGATGACAGACGAAAGTGAGACACTCTACTCACACCTAAAAAAAAAACTTAGCTCACCAGTGTGGGAGTTTTTGGATTGTGTAAAAAAGATGGGATGTTAAACACTCGGAAAGTCTGCAGGAAATGCCGATCAACGGTAAGTTCTTTTTGTACGCTCTCTCCACCTCCATACGCTCTTATTTTGAGTGTGATTCCAATAAACAAAGTTAAAGATATATTTGATTGATAGCATTGTTTTGGTAAATCAAAATGTCTAAATATGTTGCGATAATATCATTGATGTTAAATCTTTTTGGCCACAATAATCTTCTAGTGTAAATCTGATATTTTGAAAACCCTAGTACAATGTAATAGATTGATTTATTTTTTTAGCAGAATCTTTGAGATATTATGCAAGTATTAAGTACTGAGTTTAAAATTATTTAAACTCAAAAATGTAATGTCCATGTATTTATCGATCTGTCGAGTAGCCGTGTAAGCATGATAATATACATAAAGCGGACATTATATTATCCCTTATACTGTATATAGGTGCAACCCAGTTGATTATCCACGTGAGGTGATGTGAATATTTTATTTGCGGTTTACTTCCTTAACTGAATGTGTTGTCACCCAGTGAAATCATCAGAACATTTAAACCTTGTTCTCTTTTATCTGAACCTGTCAGGGCTGAACTGAACTCAGAAGGGCTGCTGTTACTGATTTGCAGAGGTGTAAAGAGTACCTAAAAACCATACTTGAGTAAAATTACAGATACCTTACAGTGAAAATTACTCCACTACACGTTACAAGTCACCAATTCCAAAACAACTTGAGTAAAAGTCTTAGAGTATCTGATTTTAACAGTACTTAAGTATTTTACTTATACTAAATATAGGCTCAAAGATGCAATAGTCAAAGAGACATGCCAGTGAAAAGCTGTAATGTTGTGGAGAAGCTGCGGAAAACAGGCAGAGGCAAGGATCTATGTGCTGGTATTTCATGGAAAAACTAGAACAAACAATAAAGCAAAAAACAAAGAACAGAATGACTGGCAAACAGACAACCATTACATTCAACAACTCTCAAGGAACTAAAGAAAAACTAGGGCTATATATACACACAGGGGGCTAACAAGCTTAACAAGATAAGACACACCTGAGGAGACTAATCAAGGGAAACCAATGAACAAACGGACTACAAACACCACGGGAGACAGGAAGATTTGTGAGGAGAGCAATCACGTTTATTTTCTAAAACCAAAATAAAACTGAACACCTCAAAATTACAAAACAAAACAAACAAACAAACAAAAAACAATATCTTTCAAAAAGGTCTCTTCAGTATAATGGATAAATAAAATAATGTTAAGTAAAATTAAAAAGCCGAAGCCTTCTTGCACTGGATGTGCTAGTTTCAGCCTCATTGCCAGCTGCAGCCATGTCCTCATCGCATATATAAAACACCTGTGATTCACAAATACTTGCTAAAGAACT
>NW_015635045.1:299848-311399 GCF_001515625.1 Sinocyclocheilus rhinocerous | reverse complement strand
TTTTTTAATAATATTAAAAATATCTGTATGACATTATATTCTGCAGTTCTTCCCTGTTGTACCGAATATCTATACTTTTCAAATTATCATATCGAAGTTAGAAATTCAAATATTGTGACAAAATTATTTTGTAGGGTGCCACAAGTTTGTTAAAATTTCCAAAGGGTGCCGCGACTAAAAAAGGGTTGGGAAACACTGCTTTACACCTCTGCTGATCTGGGAACAGTTTGTTTTGATATTCATCACTGGGTTGTCAGCAGAGTGTATGAGGCTTCTGTCTGCTCCCTCAGAGCCACTGTTTGCTTCACTTGACTTCAAACGAGCGAGCCCAAAAATACAAAATACACACAAGACAAACAAGCCAAGAAAAGGACAGAAGGACAAGGAGACTGTTACAAAAGACCCGCTGTCATGTGATTCCCCATGCTGTGTAAGGTCTGTAAAAAGCTGTCTAACCTGTACAATAATGTGCCAAGTCTGTCAATACCTTTTATCTAAGAAATCTGTGAAATAATTAAATTAGCGACACATGTGCTGCCACTAAAAAAAAAAAAAAAATCACAATGTAATGCCCATTAAATGGAAAACCTGAACTTCCTAAGGTTTTTTTTTTTAAACTCTGGAAACAGAAATATCTGACAGCACTGAAACGCTTCTCCTCCATTATTAAGAAAGTGTTGCAGGAATGTTATACTGTGCCTGCAGCAATGATGAGGAGGTAAGAATAGTTGACACACTTTTGCAAAAGTCTGATCGTTTTCTCTAGAGGGACACTGGGACATCTCGCACACACACACACACACACACACACAGACCTCTTTTCCCCCGGTCTGTTTGCCTGTGTGAGTAGGGAAGATCTCATTAGACCTTGATAACTGGGCATTCTGGCACACAGTGTATACAGGTGCGTGTGTAAATGCTAACTCGCTTTCATCAGGAGTATTTTTGCTCACTCAGTTCTAGGTGAATGCGTATTCCATTAATATTAATACACTCATTTGCGTGCCTGAGTGGGACCCAATATGGCATCGCTCATTTAATAATTAATTGGAGCTTTTGCATATTCATGAGTATGTCATTCCAAATCACAAGGTTTTGGAAGCCAACAGATGCCACTTTTCAGCTTGTTTACCTCTTAATTCAGGCCACTGAGATAAATTCTCCAATTTCAGTCAACGAGTTGATCTGCCTGAATGGTACAAACCTAAAAGGCGAGACGAGAAAGAGAGAGAGAGAGAGGACTGTGTGAGTCTTTGTAACATCAAACTCTTATTAGAGCTTGAAATGACAGTTTGAAATGTGACTGACAGTTTGACATACTGGAGTTGCCATGGTGACAGAGAACAAGACAGAGACAGATCCTTTTGAGTAATCACTCAAGCGGGTGTTTAATTAAAGTGACAGATTTCTGTAAAATATTAAAAGAGGGACGTGATTCATTTAAGAACCTCGCCAGCGCATTTGAGTCACGGAGGTGACACGAACAGGAAAAAAATCCATGGCACGACGCTCGCTGTTTGATTCGTTGGTCCTGGACCAAATCCCAAACTTCAAACATCCCAGTCGGGATTCTGGCAAACAAACAAAAAATGGAGCGGTCTGTCGGGCTTCGGGTAGTCCAGACTGCGTTCGCTTACTTTGAAGTGATCCCCAAAACTTGCATATGCCGAGAGAATGTGTGTGTAACTCTTCCAAGAGTCATGCCGTGGGCTCTTGGCTCCGTGTTAGGGCTGATTAAATGATGATCGGAGAGTTTTAACACTTAGGCCTGTGCTGCTTCTGCTGCTGCTTCGTTCTCTGAAGCCAATTAAAACAAAGCAGCAGATAATTACTCCCCCCATGGGCTTTAATATCAGGGCGTGTGAGAATGCTGATTAACTGCCCAAGTAACAACCCTGAGTGTGAGCGAGGGCTTGTGAGATTTTATCCTCTTTGTTCCTTGCTGATTGCAGCGGTATTGGTGTGCAAATAATGGGGATGTTCAATTGGTTATGAGGTGTGCTGTGGAGGCACCCTACTTTGTTCTATCACTCCATCTCATGCACTTTCTGAGCTGCGGGAAAAAATGTATTACCTGTTGTTCAGAAATGCTCTCCATGTTAAAGCACATGTGCAGCCTTTTTCAATAAGCCTTTCTAAGATATTTTATGCACTCCCTGAACCCTAATTAGATCCAATGATTACATCCTCTTCCCCAGGAGGAAAGAACATCGGATTTTGTAGAGAACATTGCACTACCATAACTACATCTACGATCGCTCAGTCTTGATTAAGCCCCGAGATTCTGGCCATCAAACTAGCCTTACATGTGCTTTTGCACTGTGGAAACTTTATGACTGGCATATATTACATGAAGGATGTTGGATTGTCAGGCATGCTGATGCCCGTTGTCACCCTATTTTCCATATTTCCCAGGGACTTTGGCTCACCACTAGGGATGTGCGCGACGACTAATTTGACTGTCGTTTAAACGAAAGTTTTGTATCCGACTAGTCGACTAGTCTAAAAGCAAGAAACCGTCTCAGGTTACTTATGTAACCATGGTTCCCTGAGTAGGGAACGAGACACTGCGTCCTCTAGGGGTCGCTATGGGGAACGCCTCGTCGTGACCCGTGTCTGAAGCATACATTGAAAAAACACCAACTTGTTGGCCGGCGACAGCCATGACGTCACTACCGGTGCGACTATAGTATAAATAGGCGCCGGGAGAACACATCATCCACTTCTTCATCTGAAGCTTGCGTCCGCAGCATGGCAAGAAACCTAGAGGACGCAGTGTCTCGTTCCCTACTCAGGGAACCATGGTTGCATAAGTAACCTGAGACGTTTTCAACTGTAATAATATTACTGATTTTGCTGTATTTTTAATTAAATAAATTCAGCTTAGCTTTGATATTCATCACTGGGTTGTCAGCAGTGTCAGGCTTCTGTCTGCTCCCTCAGAGCCACTGTTTGCTTCACTTGACTTCAAACGAGCGAGCCCAAAAATACAAAATACACACAAGACAAACAAGCCAAGAAAAGGACAGAAGGACAAAGAGACTGTTACAAAAGACCCGCTGTCATGTGATTCCCCATGCTGTGTAAGGTCTGTAAAAAGCTGTCTAACCTGTACAATAATGTGCCAAGTCTGTCAATACCTTTTATCTAAGAAATCTGTGAAATAATTAAATTAGCGACACATGTGCTGCCACTAAAAAAAAAAAAAAAATCACAATGTAATGCCCATTAAATGGAAAACCTGAACTTCCTAAGGTTTTTTTTTTTAAACTCTGGAAACAGAAATATCTGACAGCACTGAAACGCCCTCCCTCCATTATTAAGAAAGTGTTGCAGGAATGTTATACTGTGCCTGCAGCAATGATGAGGAGGTAAGAATAGTTGACACACTTTTGCAAAAGTCTGATCGTTTTCTCTAGAGGGACACTGGGACATCTCGCACACACACACACACACACACACACAGACCTCTTTTCCCCCGGTCTGTTTGCCTGTGTGAGTAGGGAAGATCTCATTAGACCTTGATAACTGGGCATTCTGGCACACAGTGTATACAGGTGCGTGTGTAAATGCTAACTCGCTTTCATCAGGAGTATTTTTGCTCACTCAGTTCTAGGTGAATGCGTATTCCATTAATATTAATACACTCATTTGCGTGCCTGAGTGGGACCCAATATGGCATCGCTCATTTAATAATTAATTGGAGCTTTTGCATATTCATGAGTATGTCATTCCAAATCACAAGGTTTTGGAAACCAACAGATGCCACTTTTCAGCTTGTTTACCTCTTAATTCAGGCCACTGAGATAAATTCTCCAATTTCAGTCAATGAGTTGATCTGCCTGAATGGTACAAACCTAAAAGGCGAGACGAGAAAGAGAGAGAGAGAGAGGACTGTGTGAGTCTTTGTAACATCAAACTCTTATTAGAGCTTGAAATGACAGTTTGAAATGTGACTGACAGTTTGACATACTGGAGTTGCCATGGTGACAGAGAACAAGACAGAGACATTCTTTTGAGTAATCACTCAAGCGGGTGTTTAATTAAAGTGACAGATTTCTGTAAAATATTAAAAGAGGGACGTGATTCATTTAAGAACCTCGCCAGCGCATTTGAGTCACGGAGGTGACACGAACAGGAAAAAAATCCATGGCACGACACTCGCTGTTTGATTCGTTGGTCCTGGACCAAATCCCAAACTTCAAACATCCCAGTCGGGATTCTGGCAAACAAACAAAAAATGGAGCGGTCTGTCGGGCTTGGGGTAGTCCAGACTGCGTTCGCTTACTTTGAAGTGATCCCCAAAACTTGCATATGCCGAGAGAATGTGTGTGTAACTCTTCCAAGAGTCATGCCGTGGGCTCTTGGCTCCGTGTTAGGGCTGATTAAATGATGATCGGAGAGTTTTAACACTTAGGCCTGTGCTGCTTCTGCTGCTGCTTCGTTCTCTGAAGCCAATTAAAACAAAGCAGCAGATAATTACTCCCCCCAGAAAGGAAGGCTCACCTGAGCTGGAGGGTTATGGCCAGAAAAATAACGTTCATCGAGATGCTTCAGACACGGGTCACGACGAGGCGTTCCCCATAGCGACCCCTAGAGGACGCAGTTCGAAGTTCCCATGAAAGGGAACCCCAAAAGATGGTAAGAAAAAAAAAACCTCTGTGCGTGCTTGTAGCATATACAGTATAATAGCCTATATTCGAAATACTTCATCTATGAATCACACTGTCAAATCCCTCAATGAATTCCGCTTGCCGCACACTTGCCTCGCGTTATCATTTTATTTTAGGTGGTCATTAAAAAGAAAAAAAAAGAAGAGCATACACTCAACATCGGTCAAAGCATAGCTTATTTATTCAAATCAGCTGGGGAAATGCAGAACAATGGAAAATCAATCAATAGCCGGACAGAATTCTTCATCTTCATATAACGTTAGCCAACATATTAAAACACAAGTCAAAAACAATAGGAAGGTTTATCAAGAAATAGCATTAAAACGGCTTTTAAAAACGACGAAGAAAACGCATGTGAGGTCTGAGGTAAAAATGTTGTTTCCGCCCAGATAAACTTTTACAAATAATGTATTATTTTTCAAACGTTTAATTTTAACTTGTTATTTAAAATGTTTTAAATGCAATGTTAAAATGATGGTAATTTTAATGATAAAATCATGTTTTTCTTTTTCTTTTTTTTTCTGTCGTGTAATCGACTATTGTTTTCAGTGTCGACTAGTAGGAGCTGTACCGTTTAGTCGACTAGTCGACTAGACCCGCACATCCCTACTCACCACCTGGCTTAAGCTCAAACTACAAATGTATGTTTGGCTGCAGAAGTTTGATGCAGATGTAAAAGGATAATTCAGCCAAAAATGAAAGTTCTGTCATTATTTTCTCACCCTCATTTTGTTCCAAACCTTAAAGGCAAGGTCGCACTACACTTTTCATTCATTCAGATGCATGCAAATTCTTTCCAAAGTTGAGGTTTGGTGAACTCTGCTCTGTGAATTTGTATCAAGTGAAGACAGCTTACCTGATTAAAAAAATAGGAACTTTAAATCTGCAGAAATGTAGTGTTGCTTTAAAATGGAATAGGTTGAATATTTTCACATTTTGTATGTAATATATGTTGAATTATGTTTTTAAAGATGCCGCAGGGTGGGATGTCATATTACCACCGTTACAGTGTCAGCAGAAATTTTGCATGCCTAAAAAGTCTGTTATAACAACTTTATGGTGTTATTTTTCTCACTTGAGAATTCAAAGAATCTTCATGCAGCTTATTTCCATAAAAAGTTCATAGCAATCAGGTCACATCAGGTGATCTCCAAAAAAAGTGCAGTACACCATAAAATTAGGCCAGACAACTCGCTGCTTGATGCACATGCTGAAAGCTACAACTTTGGTCTGTTTGTCACATTACGCTTTGCATGGCTTCAAAAGACTTGGAATATTGCAAGCCGTCTGGCCTAGATTCTTCAAAATTCAGAACACCATGAGAGTGAGAAAAATAATGAAAACAGAAGTGCCATTTTAAGTGCATGATTCCTTTGATGGTTAATTTTTCACCTTTAAACAAAAATTCAGTCTTCATACTCATCTTCATGTCGTACTAAACTCTTCATTTTCATCCTTAAAAGCAAAACACAAAAGAATGTTTGAAGAATGTTTCAGCTGTTTTTGCCATTACAATGAATGTCAACGAGGTCCAGAATTTTAGAAATAAATTCAGAGGTACCTTAGAACTAATTTCTCTGTGTTGTGTGCATACAAGAGCTTTAAATCCTGTTTGTTAAAAGGCAAGGTTTATTTAACAACCCTCTCATATAAAATTAACAATCAAATATGAATTCAAATCTCAATAAACACTTTAATTCGATTTACAATTTTTAAAAAACAAGTAAAAACAATTTTTTATGAACTTATTCCACTGACCTTTTCTACTTTAACGTAAGCAAGAGACTAGCCAGCACTCAAACATAATTTTAGTTTAGTTTAGTTTAGTAACTATGAAAGCTTTTGAAATTTCCTTTGACACCAACTCAGCAACACCCTAGCCCTGCTCACACACACATACATACACACACCTCTCCTTAGTCATGCAAGCCTTCTTAAAGAATCGGTTGGGCAGAGAAGATCCAGTCTCTAATGTGTTGTGATTTCTTTCAGCCTGGGGAAAACGGACCTTTCTCCTTCGTTCTTGTTTTGTATTACATGTTTTTTCTTCCACGTTTTTGTATCAGATGAAGAGCAAAGAAAGGGGAGGGCAAGGAAGAGATGGAAAGAAAGAGTAAACTTAACATAAATTAGCTAAAACATGACGAGATAAATTCATTTGAGAGAATTCACATCTATGATAAACCAAATCTGTCAGATTAAATTCAAAAGCCCGATCGTCCTCATTCTCGGGACGATCGTTGGCAAGGCTAGACTTTTGAATGTTTTTGATTAGCTCTGTGTTGTATAGACTCATTTCTTTGTCTATTTTCATTATTGTTATTTTAAGCCATCAGGATGGAATTTGTTTAAACTAGTTGCTCATTAGTAGGGTAATTATGCGTGTTTAATCTCGGTGCTGATTGGCCCCCTAACCCCTCACTTCCTGCCAGCATTTAAACACTTCGCCTGTCAATCAATTAATCTATTTTGAGAACTAATGGCAGTGTAATTACCATAATTAACCTCAAGAGAGGGTGGGAGAACAGAGAACGACAGAAATAAAGAAGAAAGACATCTGTACATTGATCCTCCATGTTCCTTTCTCAGCCCTGTTTGAGTCTCTGGAAGATGTATTTTCATTGGCTAGCAAATGCAGCATCACCACATAATCTATAGTCAATGCTAATCATGGTCATTACATTCCCTTTCTTCACTTGTCTTGAAGTACAAGTGGCTCCTATTGATTTTCACGGGAGCCTGTCACCTTAATACTTGGTGATGAACTTGTGTTTTGTTCCAGTGCCACTGAACACACGAATCTATTGTTCACCTGTGACATATCACATATAAAGGCTATCAATTGGTTTTGTGAAATTCCTACATTCCCTTCTGCATTCTAGTTGGGTCTATTCCCAAATCTGATATGAATTCTTTCAAGCTTAATGCTTCTGGCTAAAAGCCTGACATTGAGAGGGTATGCTTGGTGTGCTTTTAAGGAACATTGTGTGTGTGTGTGTGTGTGTGTGTGTGTGTGTCTGTTCATGCAGGGCCTCTGGGATTGTCCTGCTGTTGGACACGAGCAATGAAATCCCTACTCAATTATACCAGTACAGCCTCCGGACACAAGGACACATAGACACACACGCCAGAGCCATATTGCATTAACCCTTCTCAGACCCCATCCTCTCTAATATTAACCCTTCAGTGCTCACTTTCAGTTCATTAATGCCTCCAGGCCAAACCGCCATCCCACTGACATTACAACTACCACCTCTACCTCACTATGATCACATACACTCACACACACTCTCAGAACACCTGAATGAAGCTACACTATATGGAGCGTATACACTAACAGTCACAACTTTGAGGTCGGTAGGTTTTCTTTTGATTGTTTTTAAAAGAAGTCTCTTATGCTCACCAATGCTGCGTTTCTTTGATCAAAAATACAGTGAAAACCGTAATATTGTGATATTATTACAATTTCAAATGTTTTATATTGTTTTATATTATTTGCATTGATGGCAAAGCTGAATTTCTCCAGTCTTCAGTGTCACATGATCCTTCAGAAATCATTCGAATATGCTGATTTGGTGCTCAAGAAACTTTTTCTATTATTATCAATATTTGAAACAGTTTCCATTTTTCAGGATCCCTTAATGAACAGAACGTTCAAAAGAATGTTAAATTTCTGTAACAACATTGATAAATTGCATGAATTAATTTAATGCATCTTTATTGATAATTAATTTTAATAATTTCTTAAAACAACAACTTTTAAAGGTACTATTTAGATTTTGAATACTGTTAAAATATTACAAAAATACATTAAGATTTGCATGCATTATTATCTGCAATAAACAATATCTTGTTTTATATTTTTTGTATTGTTTACAATATAGTTTATTTGCAGGGTTTGTTTGCACTGGTTTTCTGTTAAACCGCTTTTCTTAACAGCATAACAGTATTGAGCCTAATTTACACAGAAAGCAAATGTGCTTGCAGCGAAAAGAATGACAAGGATTTAAAGTCTCAGTGCAGCCTGGTTTAACTGGATTTTCTTTGTTTTGTGCTGAGCGCAAAAGTCATGGCACAACTAATGAATTTGAACTGAATATTTGAAATATTTTTCTACTACTAATTAATAGTCGATATGTAAAACGAGATGATAAGGCAACTAGACAAGGCCCACTTTGTTATGGATCACAGAGAAATTCAGAAACTGCCCTGCTGCCCAACACATATTATCACTCTTAGAAATATTACATTTCTTTGCCAAAAGCAACAAGCAGAGTCCTGCTCAAACGAACATGAACAGACTGCAATTTTAATGTTGCCAAAAGCATGCTCTGTCAAATCAGCAATAACCTGCTCAGAGACACTAACTCACACACATACACACATACTGATGGCTTCAGCTATTAATTATTAAAGCCTCATAGATGCTTATGTATAACCACAACACACATGTTAACTCTCTCTCTCTGCTAAGGCCTTTATTTAGTAACTAAATTGAAGAAAATCATATATGTTAGAATTGAATACAATCCACACTGCCTCGGGCCTTTCTGCTCAAACCATCCGACAGACAGAGATCTTGCTGAAAACTGCTTCTAGAAAGAGAAGGTCAGAGATCTGTAGCAGCTTGCAGAGAAAAATGTCTGCAGAGATCAGAAAACTCTCCCTACCCTCACCAGCTCCGACTGTTTCCTAGAAAACGTTTTGCTTCTCATATGCATCAGTTTTGATGAGATGAACATTAGAACAAAACATCCATAAAAGAGAGAACGAGAGAGAGGGTGATTGAAAAAGAGCTCACATCTGTAGAGGTTATGCTAAATGAAGGTTAAATTGGTTTCGCTTGTCACAGCGCATAAACAGCTGAGGATCCACTGCAGGGCACTTAGAAAATCCCAAACCACACACACACACACACACACACACACACAACTGACTGAATTTCATTATTTTAACATCTAATCAATTCTACACAGATATTTCTATACAGATGCCGCATATTCATAATCCTAATCATCATTACAGAGAACAAATGTGTGTATACAAACACCCAGCATGCCCATCTGTGAATGAGCCCTTATGAAAGCCCAGCTGCGTGGAGAGGCGGAGATGGGGGCATTTCTTCCGAAAAGCTTTCAAAATATCCAAATCCAGACACATCCATTAACGACAGAATCCGTCAACCCGTCATGTGATTTGGCTTTGACGGTACATTATTTTAGGCTTCATCTCCAATGAGAAATATCATTAATCTCGCAGCGCTCAGAATATTGTCCATCAAAATGTCTCCGGAGTCATCAGATATTTTGTCGGGCTTAAGCATTCCAGGCTTTGTCTCAAGGTCGGTGTGTGTGAGGGTGCATAATCACTGTTCCTAAGTGCCCTAGAGCGGGATGTCAGCTCTAAACACTCAAACGGATACTGGCAGTGTGTTTATCCGCTAAAACATTCCTTAATGCGTTCGCAGAGAAACCCTCCTACCGACAGTCAAGCCCTTAATCTCATGTCTTCCACCGTATTCCTCTAAAAGGTGAAACTTGTTTTGACACAAACACACACAGCGAGCGAAACAAATCAGCTCTCTGCGTTTATCAAATAAGGCCAGTAACTGCTGTTTGTAGACTGATTAAAAAAATCAGCACCTGCTTTAAAGTATCAACGGTATGAACGTGAAGGATTTAATTCAGTTTGACTGTGTCTTTATGGACTCCTTCACGGCTGATATGTATAGAATACAACAGAATATGGCTACAGAATGTTGTGTGTCATGACAACCTCTACAACAAGAGCAGCAGTGGTGTATTGCACTGTAAAGGTGCTTGTGTGGTACCTCAAAGCCTTCATTCCCAGCATATATTTCATACCCTTGATAATCAGCTTGGCTCTTTCCCACCATGGAGCTGTATCGTAGAGGCATGCCAATCTGGATTTTGATCTGGATTAGGCATCATGTCAGCTGCATTCCTGAAAGTGAATTGCACTGTGTGCAGTGCTGGCTTGTCAAGGTCACCTGGCTGTTGCGTAAGATACAAACATAAAATGATTCTCGAGTATATCATAATACATGGGTTGCTGCTTCTCGACTATACTGCTCAAACCATAATGGATTAGTTGATGCCTGGGTTCAATTAGGGTTCATTTTTTACATAAAATATTCTAGGGGGGTTTTGTTGAGGGACGTTTTCCTCACTGTACATTGAATCTGGCTCAGAACAAAATCATGCATTATTCATCGATTATGCCGGAAGAATGACTTGGGTTTTGCACACAGACACATTACAATGACACGCATATGTTTAAACATTATCATGCAAGCAGGAGCGCTGTCGTCAAGAAAATCAGCAGAATCGGCTGTGTTGATATTCAGACCAACAGCATGACTGTGAGTTGATATCGCTTCGATACAACAGTTAGAAATTGATTAACTTACAGTTTAGACAAAATATTGCCAGTTACCTTGTCTGTTTTTGTTCCACTGATGAAAATGATTTCAGACAAAAAAAATAAATCAGCTGCTGCACGTCTCGAGGAACACAGCTGTGGGATTTTGTTTCTGAATGATTTCGGTGTTATTGAACAAATCGAGTACATGATTTGTTGAGTCACTCATAAATAGAGATTGTGTCCCAAAGTTTAGGCAGCTGGCTTGTTGCCTCTTTACCTTATTAATGACTTTAAAGGGGTCATATGATGCGATTAAAATTTTTTCTTTCTCTTTGGAGTGTTACAAGCTCTTGGTGCATAAAGAAGATCTGTAAAGTTGCAAAGACTAAAGTCTCAAATCCAAAGAGATATTCTTTATAAAAGTTAAGAGTCAACCACGCCTACCTAAAACGGCTCGTTCTAACACGCCCCCACATACCTACGTCACTATCTGG
>NW_015635045.1:294090-298102 GCF_001515625.1 Sinocyclocheilus rhinocerous | reverse complement strand
GATAGATAGATAGATAGATAGATAGATAGATAGATAGATAGATAGATAGATAGATAGATTTGCATAACGCCGCCCAAATGTTGACGCAAAGAAAGAAGGCGTAACTTTTATTCTCGCTGTAGTATTGTTGTTGCTGCCGCCATGTCGTGAAGGCGCTGTGTGTTTCGTTGTGAAAGCGAAACTAACATTACTTTGTTTGGCCTTCCAAAAGAGGACACGACTAGAAATCAGTGGTTAAGTTGTATTTACAACACTGTTCCAGAACACTTCAACCCAAATATTCAGATGTGTGCAGCACATTTTATGGAGGACTGTTTCCTGATTCTGGTAGAGTAGACTACAATGCCGGCTGTTCTGACTCACAGACTGTAAGTACGTTTTTCATATTTAAAGGATTTGCCACTGACGATTCAAACGTGAGTTTTTTTGGGCAGTGTAGAGTAGTGCTTGTTGTTTGTCATTTCTCCGATCACAAATGCAGACAGAGTTTTATGTTTACGTGGCGCGATGCAATGCAAAGCGTAAAAAGACAATACAAGTCATTATAATCAGCATTTATGTCCCCACTGGATGCAACAAATGCCTCGTTCATAATGGGTTTTAATGTTTTTGTTTCGTCGCTCCGCTTTCGGACAAGGTATCACAATATGGCAAGGGGCGTATCATTTCCGTCTCACGCTTGAGGTATTCGGCCAATCACAACGCACTGGATAGCTGGCCAATCAGAGCACACCTCGCTTTTCAGTCCGATGAGCTTTGTAAAAATCTACGCGTTTCAGAAAGGCGGGGCATAGAGGAGAAACAATAATGTACAGTATGTGGAAAATAATGTGTTTTTTTAACCAAATACACAAAATAATGTTCTTTTTAGCAGCATCATATGACCCCTTTAAGGAAACACATCATGATCGTGTTTAAGTGCTATAATTGGGTCCCCAATGCATCTACCAACCCAGAAAATCTGAAAAAGAACAACCCAGTATTTTTTTTGGTAAGACTTCTTTTGCAAGCTTGTGAAAAAAAGTAATATTACCGCCCCTTAATCCGCAAATTTCCACCCACGGCACCGCCATTGTGCTTTCGCAAGTGACAACGGTGTACCAGTTCTAACGCCACGGCGAAAGTTCGAGCAAAGCATGCTAACTGTTCTGTCTTTGGCTGCACTGACGAGCACAGAGAACCCTATTTAGAGTCCAAGCCTCAGAGCAGACAAGAGAGCAGCTGATTTATTGATTTATTTACTGTCTATTACACTGCTTCTACACAGATCTAATATAAACGTGATTTCTTTCCCAGCTGTTTACCTTCACAGACATAACCGTCTGATTTCGTAACTCCTGTGTTTTCAACATAAACTTGTGTGTATTTGACAGTTTCAGCTCAATAAGACATGAAAGAGAAGCTTAGTATTCACATGCCGTGTGACAGCCGCTTTCTGTTCGCATGCTTCAGATGTTTGTGTCAGAAAACGTTATCACAGAAGTTTATAATAATATGGTATAAAACGCATGATTTCAGCGTGACAGACATGATAATTAAAACCAAATAGATGTTTTTTAAGCAGATTATCTGAGGAACCGAGCTGTAAAGGCACTGCCCTATTCTGGAAAAGGGGGCAGGGAGCAGCAGCTCATTTGCATTTAAAGAGACATGCATGAAAAACGTCTCGGTTACGTATGGTAACCCTCGTTCCCTGAAGGAGGGAACGGAGACGTCACGTCGTGACCGACGAATTGGGATATCGCTTCGATAGACCAATCTACTTCGAGTGTAAACTAAACGAGCCAATGCACATTGGCATGCAATTATTGCATCCAGCTGCCGCTGATCACAGCGTGAGTATAAGTAGGCAGCAGATGCAGCGCATATTCAGGTTTTCGCTGAGGAGCCGAGCCGGCGACCCGGCCGCTCAGCGGTGGTACAGCAACCGTGGCGACGGGACGTGACATCTCCGTTCCCTCCTTCAGGGAACGAGGGTTACCATACGTAAACGAGACGTTCCCTTTCAGGCAACGAATTGGGATCCCTAACAAAGGGCCACAGGTATTGCCCCTTCCAGTGTCCTGTGGAAACCACCTGCGCCCCCTACTTTTTGGCGTAGGCCAGGGCTTGCACAAGAGGACCAGCTACCGCTGCTATGGCACTACCCAATGAGTAAGACTGGATAACACTGGGAAAACGTACCCGCTCCACTTGGAACAGGGACACTGCGGAAGCCCCATCCTTCCCGAAGGAGGTTTCGGAAGCAAATACACATATAGCATCCGTTTAGGTGTATATGGAGAAATGGAGGTGATTGTAACCCTCTTGGAATGGCAGAAGTCTGCCGGGGAAACACGGGCTCGAGGCTATACCGTGGACTTTACACATATGAGATCCACTTGGGTCTTACATATGGAACCCAGCCTTCTACCGGTTCTCGAGGATTCAACGAGTGAAGGCCTGGCGCCGGACGCTCCGCCACGTCTGGCTGCCGAGGGGACGGAGGAACTCAACAGGGTCTACTATATGGACTCTCTGGAGTGGTTTTTGCAAGCCGACCCGAAGCCGGGGCCTCTCAGTGCTTCTACCCGTTTGAGGTGAGAACACAGGAGGATACCGGCTCCACACGAAGACTATAGAATCTAGCGAACGTGTTAGGGGTCGCCCAGCCCGCAGCCCTACAAATATCTGTCAGCGAGGCGCCACGAACCAACGCCCAGGAGGATGCAACACTTCTAGTTGAGTGAGCTCGCAACCTGAACGGGCAGGGCACACCCTGTGCCTGATAAGCCAGGGTGATGGCATCCACTATCCAGTGGGCCATCCTCTGCTTAGAGACGGCATTCCCCTTCTGCCGGCCTCCGTGACAGACAAAGAGCTGGTCTGAGGTCCTGAAGCTTTGCGTCCGGTCTACGTAGCACCTTAAGGCTCGAACGGGACAGAGCAAAGCTAGGGCTGGGTCTGCCTCCTCCGAGGGCAGCGCTTGGAGGTTCACCACCTGATCCCTGAAGGGAGTAGCGGGAACCTTGGGCACATAGCCGGGCCGGGGCCTCAGGGTTACCTGGGAGTCAGCCGGCCCGAACTCTAGGCACGAATCGTTGACCGAAAATGCGTGCAGGTCCCCTACCCTCTTGATGGAGGCCAATGCCAGCAGGAGCAAAGTCTTCATCGAAAGAAATTTCAGCTCGACCGTCTGCAAAGGCTCAAATGGGCCCTGCTGTAGTGCCGTGAGCACTAGAGTCAGGTCCCAAGAGGGTATAGAGGGGGGCCGTGGAGGATTTAACCTTCTCGCCCCCTTAAGGAACCTGACGACCAGGTCATGCTTCCCCAGCGACCTCCCTTCTACGGGGTCGCCTATTTGGTTAGCCGCGATTGCAGCGACATAAACTTTGAGGGTGGAGGGAGACAGCCTTCGCTCCAACCCCTGCTGCAAAAAGGACAGCACAACTCTGATCGGGCATATTCGGGGGTCTTCTCGGCGAGAAGAACACCACTCAACGAACAGGTTCCACTTCAAAGCGTAGGCGTGTCTCGTAGACGGTGCTCTCGCTGAAGTGATGGTGTCAACTACCTCTTGAGGTAGGTCACTTAGAACCTCCGCGTCCCGTCCAGGGACCAGACATGAAGTTTCCAGAGGTCTGGACGCGGGTGCCAAAGGGTGCCCCGTCTCTGAGTCAGTAGATCCTTCCTCAGAGGAATCGGCCAAGGAGGGGCTGTCGCGAGGAGCATTAGTTCCGGGAACCAGGCCCAGGTAGGCCAATAGTGTGCCCCCAACCGGACCTGCTCCTCGTCCTCCCTGACCTTGCACAGCAACTGTGCAAGAAGGCTCACTGGGGGAAACGCATACTTGCGAAGGCCCCGCGGCCAGCTGTGTGCCAGTGCGTCCGTGCCGAGTGTTCCCTCGGCCAGGGAGAAGAACAACTGGCAGTGAGAGGTTTCTGGAGAGGCAAACAGGTCTACCTGAGCGGCTCCGAAACGTCTCCAAACCAGCTGGACCGTCTGGGGATGGAGTCGCCATTCTCCCGGAAGC
>NW_015635045.1:292368-293973 GCF_001515625.1 Sinocyclocheilus rhinocerous | reverse complement strand
GTTTGTCATTTCTCCGATCACAAATGCAGACATGGTTTTATGTTTACGTGGCGCGATGCAATGCAAAGCGTAAAAAGACAATACAAGTCATTATAATCAGCATTTATGTCCCCACTGGATGCAACAAATGCCTCGTTTATAATGGGTTTTAATGTTTTTGTCTCGTCGCTCCGGCCGGGACAAGGCATCACAATATGGTGAGGGGCGTAACATTTCCGTCACACGCTTGAGGTATTCGGCCAATCACAACGCACTGGATAGCTGGCCAATCAGAGCACACCTCGCTTTTCAGTCCGATGAGCTTTGTAAAAATCTACGCGTTTCAGAAAGGCGGGGCATAGAGGAGAAACAATAATGTACAGTATGTGGAAAATAATGTGTTTTTTTAACCAAATACACAAAATAATGTTCTTTTTAGCAGCATCATATGACCCCTTTAAGGAAACACATCATGATCGTGTTTAAGTGCTATAATTGGGTCCCCAATGCATCTACCAACCCAGAAAATCTGAAAAAGAACAACCCAGTATTTTTTTGGGTAAGACTTCTTTTGCAAGCTTGTGAAAAAAAGTAATATTACCGCCCCTTAATCCGCAAATTTCCACCCACGGCACCGCCATTGTGCTTTCGCAAGTGACAACGGTGTACCAGTTCTAACGCCACGGCGAAAGTTCGAGCAAAGCATGCTAACTGTTCTGTCTTTGGCTGCACTGACGAGCACAGAGAACACTATTTAGAGTCCAAGCCTCAGAGCAGACAAGAGAGCAGCTGATTTATTGATTTATTTACTGTCTATTACACTGCTTCTACACAGATCTAATATAAACGTTATTTCTTTCCCAGCTGTTTACCTTCACAGACATAACCGTCTGATTTCGTAACTCCTGTGTTTTCAACATAAACTTGTGTGTATTTGACAGTTTCAGCTCAATAAGACATGAAAGAGAAGCTTAGTATTCACATGCCGTGTGACAGCCGCTTTCTGTTCGCATGCTTCAGATGTTTGTGTCAGAAAACGTTATCACAGAAGTTTATAATAATATGGTATAAAACGCATGATTTCAGCGTGACAGACATGATAATTAAAACCAAATAGATGTTTTTTAAGCAGATTATCTGAGGAACCGAGCTGTAAAGGCACTGCCCTATTCTGGAAAAGGGGGCAGGGAGCAGCAGCTCATTTGCATTTAAAGAGACATGCATGAAAAACGTCTCGGTTACGTATGGTAACCCTCGTTCCCTGAAGGAGGGAACGGAGACGTCACGTCGTGACCGACGAATTGGGATATCGCTTCGATAGACCAATCTACTTCGAGTGTAAACTAAACGAGCCAATGCACATTGGCATGCAATTATTGCATCCAGCTGCCGCTGATCACAGCGTGAGTATAATAAGGCAGCAGGTGCAATGCATATTCAGGTTTTCGCTGAGGAGCCGAGCCGGCGACCCGGCCGCTCAGCGGTGGTACAGCAACCGTGGCGACGGGACGTGACATCTCCGTTCCCTCCTTCAGGGAACGAGGGTTACATACGTAACAGAGACGTTCCCTTTCAGTCGGTCACTCTCGACGTCACGTCGGATGACCGACGAAATTGGGATCCTAC
>NW_015635045.1:282279-287319 GCF_001515625.1 Sinocyclocheilus rhinocerous | reverse complement strand
CGCTGCAGCCGGCGGACGGGTGGAGGCAGCAGCTGCCCGCCGGGGCAGGATGTGTCGGATCGCCTCAGTCTGCTTCTGGGCAGCCGAGAACTGCTGGGCAAAGCTCTCGACTGCGTCGCCGAAGAGGCCGGTCTGGGACACAGGGGAATTGAGGAACCGAACCTTGTCGGTGTCCCTCATGTCTGCCAGACACAGCCAGAGATGGCGCTCCTGGACCACAAGCGTGGACATCGCACGACCCAGAGAACTCGCGGTGACCTTCGTTTCTCGGAGCGCGAGGTCAGTGGCGGTTCGGAGCTCTTTCAGAACTTCCGGATCGTGACCACCCTCGTGCAGGTCCTTCAGTGCCTTAGCCTGGTGCACCTGCAGTAACGCCATAGCGTGTAAGGCGGAAGCAGCTTCCCCGCAAGCCGTATAGGCACTGCCGGTTAGACCAGACGAATGCCTACAGGCCCGGGAAGGAAGTACCGGGTCTCCCCGCCAGGAGGAGGCGGACTTAGGACACAATTGCATCGCTACCGCCCGCTCCACCGGGGGGATCGCCGAATACCCCTTCGCTGCACCGCCGTCGAGGGTGGTGAGGGAGGAGGAGCCCGCCGGCCGGTTTCTGGCAGTAAAAGGTGCCGTCCACGACCTGGTGAGCTCGTCATGCACCTCCGGGAAGAAAGGCACCAGGGGGGGGCGCTGAGAACCAGCGCGAGCCACCCCGAGAAACCAATCATCCAGCCTTGAGGGCTCGGGACGCGGTGGAGGTTTCCACTCGAGCCCGACCCTTTCGGCGGCCCGGGAAAGCATAGCTGTCATCTCCGGATCCGATTCAGGCTTTGCCACCGTCCCGGAGGGCGGCAGCGTGGCCGAATCCTCATCGGACAGCTCTCCCTCCGATGCTGAGATCGACATCTGGTCGGGGGGAGGTCCACTGGATACCGCTGGTACGCTCTTTAAAGAGGGCCCAGCGCGTTCCGTGGGTCGCTCCACTGGATCGGAGGAGCAAGAGGAGTGATGGTCCCCAGAGGGTTGGTTCCCTGCGGGGTTTGCCATCACTGTAACCCTCAAACCGCCCGCGCTACTGCTGGAAGTGGTTCTCGTCTGCCTTCTGCCAGAACGAGCCCCAGATCGCGGCATCGGCAACGGGACTCCGCCCCCTTGCGAGTAGCGGAGCCTGGTTCGCAGCTCCGAGATGGTCATCTTCCCGCAATGAGAACATGACTCATCCACGAAGGCCACCTCAGCGTGCTTGATGCCCAGACACGTGAGGCAGCGATCGTGACCATCACCCGGTGCCAGGTAACGACCGCACCCAGAAACGCACGGGTGAAACGGCATCCTTATAAGGACGATCCGTCGTCTTTATAAAGACGCACCCGTGTAGCTCTTTTTTTAGGAAATGCTCTTTTAGTGCTGAGGCGCACAGGGGAGATGGCCGCTTTGCAACACGACAGGGGGTAGTGCAGCCTGAAGTGCGCAACCCACTCGACACTGGAAAGACCACCGCAAAAGCACTGTCCCGCCAACACAGAAAGCTTCCGAGAGCGTGCTGAACTCGTAGTTCTCGAAATAAACATAGAGCAGAACGATGTTGTCGCTCGGCTCCGAAGCGAAAAGCTGGTATGCATTGCACCTGCTGCCTTATTATACTCATGCTGTGATCAGCGGCAGCTGGATGCAATAATTGCATGCCAATGTGCATTGGCTCGTTTAGTTTACACTCGAAGTAGATTGGTCTATTGAAGCGATATCCCAATTCGTCGGTCACGACGTGACTCGTAGTGACCGACTGAAAGGGAACACCGTGTTTCTGCTTCCACTCAAAATAGACATTTTCAAAATGATATAACAAATGATCTGTGGGGTATTTTGAGCTGAAATTTCACAGACACATTCTGGGGACACCTGAGACTTATTTTACATATTGTAAAAAGGGATGACTGGCAATGATGAGCAATGACTTTGCAAGCAGCATTTGAGCAAGAAGGTACCTGCAAAAACTAATTTTGTATAGGTTTCTAATGCAGCATTAAGGTTTAATGATCTACATCAAAATAGAAACAGCTTACGTAGGTGATGACTTAGATGATCACCAACCACAACTTTCAGATGCTATTTTATCATTTAGCTCAACTGCCACAGAATGCTGCCTTCAAATCAGATGAAGGTATCTCAGGAGTCAGAACAGGATGTATAACGTGCAAAAGTCACTGAAAACCACTGATGCACAGATGTACAGAGCCCCACACATGACAAGTGGGGAACAACATTTTTTCCCCCCTATTAGTTCCTTCATTTCACTTCAATCGGGGCCCTGATTTAATTTAATTAAGGAATGAATTAGTATAACATGCATGATTTAACTAAAACAAGGGAACAAATTAAGGCAAAGTCGCCATTAATAAGTTGTGGGAACTAATTCTTAATTTAGTGGCTACAATATGTATTTTTCCTGCATGGCATATGTTAGCAGTGCTATTATTGTTTAATTGAAATAAAGCAGAAATAAAATACAATATAAATATAAAGAATTTTTTTTTAAAAACTTAAAAATCTGAGATGTTGCCAACAAACTGAAATAAAATAAGCTGAAGTACTAAATTTACCCACACTAAAACACAAATAAATAAAGCTAAATAAAATAATATTTAAAAAAAACAAAAATGAATTAAAAAAAACATAACAACATGATTAAAACTTAAACTAAAATAATAATAAATAAAAAAAATTCAAAATACTATAGTACTATACAAATAATAATAAAATAACAATGCAACCTCCCAGTGTTGTTGATTTGTTATATAAGTGTACTTCGAATCTCGCTCAGCCAGTCAAATTGGAGGACCGGACCTAGCGGTTGTATAGTTATTAGACAGGTGCAACAGGGGTTTGTGACACTATGAACACAAAGGACAATGTGATTATGTCTCAATGTAGTGCTACACTCTAAAAAATATTGTTTGGACACAACAAAAAAAATTTACGCAACAGTTTGCATCAATTTTTTTGAGTTAAGGCAACTTCTTCTGAAATTAAGTTCAACTAATAAACTATATTGTGCTATATATACTTAGAAAATTGTGTTAAAACTAACAATTATTAAGTTGAATACTCATAAAAATTAAGTTGTTCTAAGTTGTTTTTTCACATTGTTTTAAATTTGATTCAATCATGGACACTGGTTACAAAAACTACTAAAATATTATTTTTTGATGAAACAACACTTAATGCTGCCAGGAAACCAATCTTTTAGCATTTTCTACCAAATGCCTTCTGATTGAAACAGCACTTTTTAGAGTGTAGGATAACACAGTGTATAGTGCATGTAGACTGGAAGCTCTTTATCACTGCTACATTTGTGCTGAGTTAATGTATAAAACTCCACTGAGAACAGCTCAGATATTTCTTCTTAGAGGTTTTCCCATGAAAGCCATTTTGATAACAACTGTGAGTGCAATGTTACATCAGAGCAGCACCTCTAAAATCCTCTGAGCCTTATACACATGTCTTTCTCTCTCTCTCTCTCTGCATAAATATCAGAAATATGTCCTTTCAGCATTAGAGACAGTGACCCTGCATGGAACAGGCCCAAATACACACACACACACAACACACTCAGGCAATGTTTTCCGCTTTCAGCAGCAGTGCTGGACGGAGACTTAATTCTCAATGTGAATATTTTATGGCTCTCTGAGCTGCTAATGCCAGCCAAGAGGAGATATGCTTCTAAACCGCACACAAAACGCACTCTCTTCTCTACTTCTCGCTGTGTTTATCTCCAGGAAATCAGCATATGGTATTATCACTTCCTTTTCTGACTGATATTTACTAATTAATGAGAAAGACAGAAAGAATAAAGAGAGAGAGAAATTATCATCTTTTGCTTGCTTGAATTGAAATGTGTTATTTGATAGCAGCATTCCAGTGAATCTAACATGGGGCGGCGGGGACTTTCCATTGATTTCCTTTGTTTGTACCCTAACATGTATCCCTCACATAAACCATTTTTCTTTTTTACATTTTTAGTATGTTTTCTGTTAATCTGTTTTCCTCGTTGGCTGGTCCACACACAATGTAGGTAGAACCTGACTCCCACACACATATGCTAACCGAGCTATGTAAATGAGGACATTCCTTAGATTTCAGCTGTTAAAATAAAAATAAATAATCGTTTCACTACAGTAAAGCTAACAAATCAGACTTAAACCCTGAACCTAAAATAAAACTTTCAGGATTTTTGTTTCATCGCCTTTTGATGATCCCTACACACTTACAAACAATTACTATATTCACTTTCTTTTATTTTTTGAGGATTTTCCCTAAAAATATTCTCTATACTTATTCTATTTTTCTGTTATCACATGAATAAATTAATATGAATGTATGAAAAGAATAAAATTAATTAAACACTTAAGAGGAGTTTCAATATTTCAGTATATACCCAAGAACTTTTTCCTGTTCCTACTACAGGGCAAATTTTAAAAAAAAATTTATTCTAACTTGACTTCTCACATTTGAAACTTTTTATTTTACATTTCATTACTATTTCACAACTATATTTCTCGTAATTGTTTTTATATCTCACAATTTGAGACATAATGAACATAAAAGGACCATATGTCCTTATACTGTGACAGAAATATATAATTTAATGTAATGTGCTATAATACAATTATTATTAAAATACTTTTTAAGGAATAACTACCAGACAATTATTTACCAGAATTTATTTACCAGAATTTATTTACCAGAAAAATGTAAATACACAACACAGTAAAAAAAAACAAAAAAACATTATTTTTAATAAAATAAATTAATTATAGATGCTTTTGATTACTGAAATGTAATGAAACTATTCAAATGGAATACAGAAAATTTATGGAAAACAAAGAATTTGGTTAAAAATAAAAAATAAAGCACCTTAAAATGTAATTGTTAAACTTTTAATAAATTGCTGTTAAATGTGTAAGTTTCAGGATTTCAATTAATTAGACATGCTTTTGATTAATAACATTTAATTTAACCATTAAAACAGAGTATAGAAAAATTTAA
>NW_015635045.1:279480-281994 GCF_001515625.1 Sinocyclocheilus rhinocerous | reverse complement strand
AAAAAAAAAATTTAAAAAAAAAAAAAAAAAAAAAAAAAACAGAATCCAGAAAAAAAAAAAAAGGAATTTGGGAAAAATAAAAAGCAATTTGGGAATAAATAAAACGGATTTCATAGGGCCCTACAAAGACATACAGCGATATAGGCCTACACTTACAAACACACAAAGACTCCCACTATGCTCCATTTCTTGCTGGCGTTTGCAAAATCCTGGAAACCAGTAGTGCCATTAGCACTGCATAGAAACTGAGAGGAATATGAATATTTGTCATACGAGAAGGGAGGAAAGCAGATGGCTGATTGACTTAAGAGTGTCAGCAAGTACAGGTTAAGCATGAACACATGTACAGAGGTATATGTGTTAGTGCTACAGGAAATTATAATGGTGGGTAACTATGAAAACACTGTAATCAGCTAATCAAAGCCCTTGAACACACACACACACACACACAAACACACACACACACACCCTCTACTGTAGGCCTAAAAGCACATTCAGCCTAATCAAGGTCTTTATGTAACCCAGATATGCCTCTGTTTCAGGCACCCAATATCCATCACACACACACACACACACACACACACACACACACACGCCGTGTGGCTACTGTAGAGTCAGGCTCTGTTCTCTCTCTGTGTATCTCAATGATTCTGAGCATATAATGAAGATAAATGAGTATTGCCAGACCACCGCGCTCCCTCGCTCCTGTTCTGCTCGGGGAGAGAAGGAACGGGGCCCACTACTGTGGTTATGGCTGGCATTTGCCAAAAATCATCTCTCGGACTCAGAGGGAAAGATTAATTTATTCTAAATAAGTGCACATTGATTTTTATAGCTGTGTTCTGTGCAAGGGAATAAAGTCTGTGAGTCATTATAGGAACTCATAGAGGAAAGTATGTCACACACACACACACACACACACAAACTGATGAAGGCAAACAAAAACAGGCTCACATAACATTCATAACCACATAAACACATCTGCCTCTACGTTCCCCCTCGCGTGAGCAGCGCACCTTTGTGTACCCTTAATGTCTCTTAGCTCATCTCTCTTTCATTGTCTTACCATTCCATCCACCTACAGTAAGATTATAAGCCATGATAAATGTACTTTAATTCACAGACGCTTTGATATTGCTTTTCGCTGGCCAGAGGCTGACAAACACACAGCAGCACAGCAGTATTACAACACCGCGGCTGATAATATCTTTCAAGATGAGATGAATGATTAATACCCCAAATAAACGAACAAGTAGTAGGCAGAGCGCGGTTTTTTCGCACCCGCTGGCAAGCGCTCAGCACATCTTCAGTACTTCACTCTGGCCCTTGAACACAATACAAATAATGCAATTAGGTTTGATGCGTTTATGCTTTCGGTCTGTCTAATCTAATACAAACGACTTTTCCTGTCAAGCCGCTCAGGGCCTGGCGAATGCAATTCAAATGTCTCGCCAATGGGTTTGTTTTTACTTCGATTAATTGTGGCCGGATAGATTCTCATGTTCCATGTTCAGAGAATGTGTGATCTTGTTTTTAATTTGAAATTCAGTGCTTGGGAGAAGGAATGAAGGAGCGTTACAGAACATTTAATGCATCTTTCGACTCATGTCGTGATAATGACTCACCACAAGCAAATAATATGCAAAAATATTCAACTATGAAGTCATCACATTTTTTAAATTCGTGTGACAAGCACACAGAACACGAGAGGCAGATGAAACTGGCCTCATGAAAGGCCGCTTCCCTCTGAAAAAGTGAACCAAACAGAACTCTTTTATGCGTTTTCATCTCATCGGTGGCTACGGAGAGGTGAGATATGAATATTAATTCACATCAAAGTCAAAAACCACTCCTTTTTATCCGGTAAATGCAAAATTAACAGATGAATTATGGATCAACTCAAATTTACCCAGAGTTCATCATGTTCCAGCTCTCTGTGTAAAAGGCTTACAGTTGTCCAACAGATTTCTTCAGTAATCTCATCCAGAGCTGACGTATGCTCCTGACCCGCTTCCTCTTTAACTGACTACTGACCCACTTTTACACACACACACACACACACACACACACACACACAAACGGGTCTCTTGGAATTAACACTAGTTAGACCATTTCAGATTTACAAATGTTGTGCACCGAGATTGTTAGTTTGGTGTTTGGAGTTAAAGCTGCTGCCATTGACCCATGTATTTATGTATCCCATAAGCCCCAAATGGCTTCGAATGGGTGAGTTGAGAGACATTGAAAAGGCGGGACTGCTCCATCATCTCTGTGCCACTGTAAGTTTCCTGTGAAGCGGAGTGTACACTTTTACACACACACACACACACACACACACACACACACAAACGGGTCTCTTGGAATTAACACTAGTTAGACCATTTCAGATTTACAAATGTTGCCTCCTGCGCTCTTGTGTTCCATTTTAAAAACATTTGGTCAACTCCATGCATCCACCGACACCACACACACACACACACACACACACACACACACACACACACTGTCTCTCCC
>NW_015635045.1:244057-279045 GCF_001515625.1 Sinocyclocheilus rhinocerous | reverse complement strand
ACTGTCTCTCCCTGGGGCACTAGAATACCAGGTTGCCCTGGTTACTGATTCTATGGGATGCCAGCCTGATCTGATGGAACAGAATTAAAGTGGCTTTTGTCTGAACCAACACCAGAGGCCAACACACACACACACACACACACACTTGAAATAATTATAAATTCCACATGCTGTGCACATAACGTTTGACAATTTTTTTATTTTTTGTCCCCTCTCTCTCTGAAGAAATGACTCACGCATGAGGTTACAGAGAGATTGTGTGCAGACTGAAATAGAAAAGTGAATCAAATTGGCCTGTGTGAGTCAGTATTATGTCCTGTCCCTTCACATTGGAAAATCTCACACTCGTAGTCAAAAGAATCTTCTATAATTGCTTTGGTTTTTAGACTCTCCATTTCCAAAACAGCTGACATATCCGCATGCAAAGAAACTTAAAACCTCCACAATTCAGGTCCTGACAGAAGCATTTGATCTGCAAGCGCAGTTATTGTATATTCATACTGCTAATAGTGCAGTGTGCAGCTGCTGGCTAGCTGATGACAAGCTCTCCAGTTAAATCTCCAGAGTTCTATCTAGTTAAGCAAAGCCATTAATATCCTGTTTCATATGGCGTAATGGGATGTCTGCATTACAGGATTCAAGGAACTCTACTCCTCACATGATTCACGGTGCTTTTCATCATTCGCACCATGTCTAAAAATGATGCATTTCTCTTCCTCTTGAGATGAGGGTTTTTAAGCATCAAAAGAAAGCAGGATCATCATTAAAAATCCATCCATTTGCAATATAACGTGTTACTTCAGGTCATGTATGGAAGCCTGTTTCTGCCTCAGAGTAAAAAATAAGACAGGTAAGTGTGAGATGATAAATTTGCAAATAACGTTGCAATTGTGAGATGTTGTTGCAACTACAAGAAGCCATTTCTCTTTTTTTCAACAGTAGGTAGAATAAATAAATTAATAAATAAACAAACTTTAAAAAAAAATAAATATGAAAAAATAAAGAAATAATATTAAATTTTGTATTAAATATTTAACTAAATAATAGTCACATCATGTATAGCATGATATGTAACAAAATCATAATTGTGAAAGTTAAATAACTACATGTTTATTATGTGGCAGGAACGTACATTTAATTATATTCATTTGTATATATACTCACAAATCAATATGAATAAATGCATAATTATGATAAATATGTATAACAATTTATAACAAATACTTCAGTATCAGACATTAATTACCAAAGTAAGCTTCATTCAAAAATAGCAGAGGGGCAGTTTTAAGCTGTCTATTCTATTATCTATTGATCAATGGAGAAAAGGAATTAAAAGAAAATGGAAAGAGAAAGAATCGATTTGTCTGACTGCAGGACATCTGTCCGAACAAACAGTTGGAAGTACTAAATTACCACTGTCCTAAGAGAACCTCAGACAACAGGGCCATCTTGGGTAAACCAAGAGCCAGTCAGTGCCGTGGTAATTTCTGAGCATGTGTGAGTGGAGGAGTGTGAATGCTGTGTGTGTGTGATATTCAGGCCTCACAAACAAATTCTCTTTTATCTTTTTATGTTCCAGCCTCATCAGTGATCAATCTGTGTGGAGTGAGAGGGGTTTTTTAATGACATCTTCCAGATGAGGAATGGTGTGAGTGTGGGAAATGCATCTGTGTGCTTCTGTTTGATTGTGTGTGTGTCTGTGTAATGGAGAGAGAGAAATGTGATTATGATGCTGGATGAGGATCAGGCTTAATATGGCTGCATCAACAAGAAACAATAAAGAGCTACAGAGGTTGGAGAGGCAGGGGGCTGTATCTGAATAAATGAAAGTATTACTGTAATAATGCTGCTCTGCTTAATCATTCCCCAATAATCTTTTCTATCTGGCTGTACGTACTGCTGCTAAACACCTGTGCAGGTCCAGTGGAGAGAAGGATACAATAGTATGTCTTACCACATGTGTTGACATGTTATTTGAGCTTAAAGAGTCCAATGTTAGTAAGTAAATGAAAATTTAATTTATATACAATAGCATCACTAAAACAGTATGTATGCAGTATATAGTATATGTACATAAAAGAAGCACATTCATACATAATGGAAGATAAAATAAAAAAAATCTACAGCAATAGTAAGATTACAGATTACATAAAGAATAGGAAATATGAAAGATGCAAAAAAGGATTAAAAAAATGTAATAAATTGAAATAAAATGCAAAAGTAAGTAAGTCATAGGACAATTAAATTGCCTGTGGAAATGCCCTAAAAAACAAGTTCCTATTCCTATTGAGATTGGCTCGTAGCTCTCATAGGTCTACAGCTTCAATTCATAAGAAGCTTTAACACTGGGTATAGGAGATCATTTATAGGAACAAATTCCCTGAGAACTAAATTTTCCTGGTTGCATTCACACCGCCAGTAGGAACTCTGAAGTAACGCAAGCCGGTCGACAGTGACAGCAACATTTACTGTAAGTGCAGATTCAACAATTAATGCTGTTCAACGCTGTTTTTCATGTTGAGTTAGTTTGTGGATTAAGTAAATTTAAACAGTGTGCCTACATAGCTTTTTAAAAACGGTGGGTGCCAGTGTTTCACATGGCATACGTTCAGCCAATCAGCATACACTTATATCACTATTTCCGATTGTGCTGGGTTAGACCTGACTCTGGAGCTAATTTAGTCCCCCATAAGGCATTCCTATAAAATGTTTCCCAGTTTCTGTGGTGTGAACATGGCAAAAAGCAGGCACTTCCGCCAATTTTCTTCTGGCACTATAGTAACTAAAAGCTCATTAGCCATCTTTCACTTGTGTTTTAGGTAGCTTGAGGGTTTGAGTGATCTACATGATCTGCAGGAGTATTTAGAAATCATATTGCTGAGGCATACAGACCCAACATCATAAAGACATTAAAAAATGAATGACAACTTTGGGTTATAGATCACAGAGAAGTGCTTGTGTTATGAGCAGATATAAGTTTGGTTTTAGAATAGAACACTAAATATTTTTTTTCTGATTCTTTTGAAGAATATCTTGGCCACTCTTTTCAGTATAAAAGAAAGTGAATGCATGACAAAGAGCACCATAAAAGTACTGTGCTATATTTTAAATCTTCTGAAGTCATACAGTACACTATTTTTGTGTCATGACAGATGTCTGATTCATGAACAAATTGTTCTTTTCAAGTCACATCTTTTCAATAAATCAGTTGGCTCTAAATGATTCTTTCACCAATCAAACTGATTCAGTTCTCAAATTCAACACACTGACTCAGAAAAGGCTCAGTGTTTACAGCTCACTGGAGAGGAGAATTAACAGTGGATAACAACTTACATTTCAGTCTGTACAGTATCTATTCTTTAACTTTAGAAGACTTGGAATATAACACTTGAGTCATATGGATCAAATTTATAGTACTTACATGGTGCTCTTTGTCATGAATTCACTTTCTTCATATTGAAAAGCATGGCTAAGATATTCTTCAATTCTTAAAAATGATTTTGTGTTCTATCTTAAAGTCAAACTTCAGAAGTATGAGTTGTATGGGCTAGATTAACAATATCTGTATGCTTCTGCATTCTTTTAAAAACTTAACTGCCCAAATCCTCATCTACTTTTATTTTATATCACAAAAGAGAATCAACTATTTAGGTTCCACTGAACAAAGAAAATCAAACACATACAGAACGACATGAGGGGTTGAGTAAGGTCATGACAGTAGTTTCATTTAACAATGAACTATTCCTTTAGGTTAGGGTTAGGAGGAAATGTACAAAGTCCTATATGTGGTCCAAATACAGAGTGCAAATTTCGAGACGAGTGCGGCATCAGAGACCTTTATAAATTATACACTTATATTTTAAGGGTCTAATGTATTCAGTAGCAGACTGACTCTTGTAACTCTACATTATTTTTCAGTGGCATGTATAATTCACACACATGCATGTGTATGAGTTCCTCTCAGTGAACTTTCTCAGGTGTGAAATGACTTTCTCAACATCAAATGAGAGGAAAATATGGAGAGAAACACCTTTCACTCAGTGGATAAGCACCAGTGCACCTCATTACGAGCATTTGTGAGTGAGTCTGAATGTATGTGTGTGTGTGTGTGTGTGTGTGTGCTCTCAGTAGTTTGGGCAAAAATAAGAGTTTGATACAGAATTATTAAAACAAAACAGAAATGCACTAAAACAGAAAGAAAAAAAGCAGGACATAGAGAGAAGAAAACGGCGAAGGATCCAGATGGAAAGATGGAGAGGTGAAAAGTGGAGTTAGATTGAAAGAAAAAGAGAAGAAAGAGGGGGAGGCAGAAAGTGGAATGAAAGAAAAAGAGACGCCTTGTCATTTGTCTCACGGTTGACAATTTTTCACTATGAAGGGAAAGGACCAATTAGGTTAATTAAATGTTCCTGTGTAGTGTTCACCGTGAAATATTTAGCTAACCATTTAGCTGTGTGTGTGTGTGTTTGTGTTGATCTACAGGTCAGAGTCAGGTAATGGCTAAATGAGTGTAATAGGGCTTTTAATCAGCCCTTCCTGACAACAAGATAGACTCAAATCACAAGCAAAACACTTATTATTTGAGCTATTATCACCACAACACACACAGCCTTGCCCTTGGCGATGAGTGTTTGATTTTAGAGATGCATGTGTTTTTATAGGGAGGGTGGGCTGAGCAGTCACATCACTTGGGGTACTGGGACATTCTTTAACCTCAATGTAACATAAACCACCAAAGTTGCTTAAAAATATAAGGCAAAAATATATGCTACATAAAATATTTAATAAAATATTATAATAGTATTAAAGAAATTAATACCTTACAAAGGAAGGACACTTTAAATTGATTTTAGTAAAGTTTTAGTAAAGATATGTATAATATTACAAATGATTTCTATTTATTATTTAATAAATGCTGTTCTTTTGAACTTCACTATTGCAAAAATATCAAGCAGCACAACTGTCTTCAACACTGACTATAATAAGAAATGTTTCTTCAGCACCAGATCAGCATATTAGAATTAATGCTGCTGAAATATGCTGCTTTTTCAATTATTCAACTTCAACTATGAAAAATTCAACTTTTCCATTATAGGAACACATTAAACACATGTTAAATGTTTTACACATTTTGAATAATGAATAGAGAAGATTTATTAAACACCTCACAACTTTTACTGTGTTTTGATTAAATTAATTCAGCTCATGGGCTTACCAAAATCACCAAATCTTGAACGGTAATATAATTTCTAGTATTTTCCTAGTATATCTACTTTTTTCTAGTAAATGTTTAACAGTTTTAAAACAAAATATTGCACACAATATTTAGATATTTCATGAGCATAAACAATATACACATACAGAATATTAATGTACTTTGTATTATTTGCAGATTTGTTCTTATTTTATAACAGCCATTTCTGCAGTGCTGAATACTAAAGGTTTAGTCTCAGAATATCTGCTGCAACATAGTTCAGAGACTGAGGCACAGAATCACACCACATGCAGGGGTGGAAAAACAAGCTAAAAGTCTTTATCAGCTGATTATGTTCTACCTCTATAACAGGAAAGAAGACATCCAGATATGATGCTCTTCTTTCTCTCTTGCTCAGTTTAAGATGTTTCTGTCTGTTTCCTTTGCCAAGGATGTGTGCCTAGAATTATCTGCTTCTCTCTTCCTCCTTGAATATAAATGAAGGAGTTTTTTCTGCTTCATACTCTCTTCTTCTGATTTGGCATTTGCCTGCTCACCCCATCTATGAGGTCTCACCTCATAAAACAGACACCGTTTGAAAGAGAGCGAGACAGATAGTATCTTAGGAATGTTCTTTTTCTTTCAGGCAGAATACAACATGAAATTTGGACACAGTTTGGACGCACAGTTCGTCTTGTAATTCTGTCACACATGCAAACGCTTTTTTCTTTGGGTTCTTTTGGTTTTCTTTTTTCACACTGCCATTCCTACAAACACACTACGATGAGAAAAAAACACTCAGCGGAGAATTCAAAATTCCGTGCATTCTTTTGAGATATTTTTATAATGCGTATTTAGAGATTTGAAATATCTCCATCGCAGGCAGATTTCAGTGAATAACTTCTAGTATACCACAAGCGACAGCTAAATATGTCCCGCAATGACTTATTTTGAGCTTTAAATCAGATAAATCAGTTGCAAGATAAAGCAGAAAGTGCACAAATACAGATACCTCTGTTTATCTGCTCCTTCTGCCCTTGAGGGGTTAATCTCACAAGCTTTATCTCAGTGTAGGAGTTGATCTATAGATGATTACCTTAAGAGCAGCAGCTCAAGAAAGTGAGTGAGGTATTTCAACTTTTTATCTTTGACTTCTAATCTTTGACCAAGGAAGAGAACAGACACGTAAGTCGCGTATTTGCGCAACCTTTCGTTGTTTATCTGAGCTTTCTAATGATTTAACCCTTTCTTCTGAGTTAAATCATTTAGAAAAAACCCATCAGTACTAGGGCTCAAGTACACCTTCAATAAATCAAGCATGTTCAACTTCAAACACAAACATGTTCATTTTAACTCGTACTGAATATCATTTAGCATTATCATAATCAAACTTATAAGTCACTTCAAACTTTTAAACTAAAAATAATTAATACTGTCAGTGAAAAACAACTACTTAAAGGTGCAGTAGGAGATCTTGGAAAATGCTAACTTTAGCCTGATAGCACTGAAAGCGAATGTCCCACACTCCCTGCAATAGCCGTCCAAAGCCACGCCCCTGAACGCATATACGCTCACAGACCAGAGTACCAGAGACAACATTACTACAATAGGCTACATCAGCGGTTCCCAATTCCAGCCCATGTTCCGAAGGGCATTAAAGTGTGCGAGACGTAAATTTAAATAGTATTTATTTACAGAGGTATATTCTGTGTGAAGATGCTGCGCAGCTCAGGGAGTAGGGAGCAATGAACACTGTGTAGGGATCATATCGATCGGAACACAGTTCATGCACGTGGGGTGGGGGGGGTATGTCTTTCAACCAGCATAACAAAAAAATTTTCTGAAGACAATCACCTATCGCACCTTTCTCTTTAATGAGACACCTGAGCTTGTTTGTCTTTTGCAAGTTTTGACCTATCACATAAACTTTCTGAGAGAAAAACTTAACAGCACATTTATTTATATTTTTTATAAATGTTTAACAAAGGTAAAGACATTTGCAGCATTTCTTTTTTTCTTTTTTGGTGGAACGTAATTATTACTGAAGCTCTACAAGTATGAATTATGACAAAAAAGATAAACACACCATTATATGCATGTTTAGATGACCATCGGAGGTTCCCAATAGCAGGGCAGTGCCAAAAACACCTGTTACATGCAGTATGCAAGTCAATAAAAAGCCCTTTTTTTCATTTTTGCTTATCTTTATTATCTCAGCAGTGCATTTGTAAGGGATTTGAGACAGCAAGACAATTCAACTAAAATTGGAATTGTGAATTATACTCACATATTTTACTATGAGTGTTAGTAAGCTTGTTTGGGTATGTGATGCAGGGTAATATTATTACTGTTTTTTTTATCTGTTCGTTTCAGTCTGTATGTCTGTGACTTTTAAACTACAGTCACGTTTATTATATTTTTTAATTAAAACTAAGATATCAAACAGATAATTAAAACTGGAACCTTTTTTTATCATACGTTCAATTAATTTTTGCCACTTTTCAAATGACTGATACATATAGATTGTATTTTCACCCTTGTTCCAAAGCAAGACTTTCAATCTAAAAATATGAAGATTTATCATACAAATAATAATTAGACTTTAATAATAATTATAATAATGTTAAGAAATAGTGAAATAAATAAAAACCTTTTCATTATTAGGTGACATTTATCACTTTTTACACTTTTGACCCTCTAACTCTAGCACTCTCTATTCTAATTCTATTCTTAAAAAAAACTTGTCCCTTTAAGACTTGCACTCTATTCATTTACTAACTTTGCTAAATGACTAAATGACTAAATGTAAATGAGTGTTAACCACATTATTTGCATAAAGCAACATTTACAACACATCTTATCTGGAAAAAAAATTATGCTTCTGTTTTTATTAGAAATTATTTTTTTATATTACAGAGAGAGTAAAATCTTTCCAAATGTCCCCGGGTGTACACATACCCCTGCTTGAGAGTCACTGACTTAAGGTTTAGTATTTGAGGAACAGATGTCAGTGCTGTTCACAGGTGGAGAGAGGAGAAGTGAAGAAAGACAGAGTGAAAGAGAGTGGGGAGTGCTGGACAAATAGACACTAAACAGTGACATTTTGGACATGCCATTTACTGAGTGATTTATTAGTGTAATAAAGAAATTACCCCAATTATACACACAAACACTAACACACACACTGCATGAGGGCCTGCCATATTGAAACACTCATGCCGAGAAATGGCTGGGTAGGAGTAAAGAATCACACAATTACACACATTTACACACAACTCACAATTATCATTTATATAAGCTGGAATGAAATGCCTGAAAATCTTCCAGTGAAAGCTCTGGAATCATAATGCATGCTCTTTTGTGATCCAATCTGGATTAGTTTATCTGACACAACAAAAGTCTCTTCAGGAGTAATCATGGACAAAGATTGTATCTGTGTGTGTGTGTGTGTGTGTGTTCTCTATCTCTGTGCCCACATGGCCAGACGTATTCTGAGCCGCCATTAAAACACTAGAGAAAAGGTCAAGCAAGAGGGAGAGACGGCTGGAAAGAATTGAGGAGGATGTAGACAATAAAGAGCATTAAGAGGGAGCAAAATAAAGATGGACAGCATGAGAAAATGCAGAGTTGGAGGATAAAAGGAAGGGAGAGACAGAGAGATGAAAGTATAGAGTGATGAGGTTCATCATGTTGATCCATTGAACCTGATTGATCTTTTTGTCCAGACACTCAGCCTGAATAATGGAGTCTAATGCGTGTATGTGAGTGTGTATGTGTATGCGCAGCTCTAATAAGTGGATTTAAATTGGATAAGCTTACCCATGAGTGCCCTATCCTCAGGGGTAGCGAAGTGAAAATACTACATTATGCTTGTTTTTTTAGATTGTGTAACTCACAAATTATTCCGATTCAGATGCGGAAAGCAGCAGTAATTTTCACAAAATGTAACATTGGTAATAGCTTACAGCACAATTCACGCACTATAACCACATCAGGTATGAGAAATTCAGTCCTCTATCACAGTATAATGGACTGTTTTAGCAATGATCAACATGGATATTTAAAAAAAGTTTTGATTGTTATGTAAGTGTTCCTTATGTAATTTTCTTTTTGTTGTTGTTGTTGCAATTTAGCTGTTGCAAAGTAGCATATGTTTTCTTTAATATGTTGTCTTTGGCACATTTTGGTAGCTAATAATAAGATTAATAAAACATTAAAGATAATTAAACATTAAAGATTTACATTCACATTAAAGTTGTTTCAGTTACTTTTACAATTAAACATCCTATGACTGTAACATCGGCCGTTGTGTACTTCTACAATCATTTAAGTATATCTGACTTAATGTTTAAGGTAAATTTTCTGCATTTTAGGCTAAATATTCTCTGAATAAATACGCAAAAACCAAAAAGTGCAGTGTTACAATCATGCTCTCTATGTACATGGCTTATACAAAACAATGAGACAATGAATGAGAGAAAATCATAAGAAAATCATCACTGAAATTGTTATATAATATATATTATGTTATATAATGCTACTACTTTGAGTGGATACTTGTACTTTCTGCAACTGTTATCTGTTTGGTTAGCTGGACTGGTCAGGGTTTTCAGGTTAGGGATCAGGGCCGGGGATTACAAGTTAATTAAGTTAAGTTAAGAAAAAAACCAATACAAATATCTTGTGCTAGATGTCTTTGACGGTTATCAATGTTTAGATTGTTAGCGGTGAGATTGCTGCTGTAGCGGCATTCTCATTGTCATTTGAGGTCAGCCTCTGTTTTGTGCTTTTTTCAGCTACCTGTGCTTGTAAATTCCATTAACCCAATTTGTACACTTTATCATTCATTGCTTTGGTAAGGAAGCATCTTTGTTTTTATTTTTATTTTTTTCACTTTTAATATAGAGGTCAATGACGAACAAGGTTGGATGAGATGATGAAAAGGAGAAACCTTTTAAAAATCTAGTTAAAGTGTTAGCTCCAACTTCTCAGAAACACAATATGTGAAAGAATGTTTATACCATAAAAACGTTATGACTCTTTCATGACTTTGCAATGTTAAGTGGCGTAATTATCAAATAAAAAGTAATAGGACTATTTTTCTTTCACCTTGAACATACCTGAGAGTACACATATTAATTATTTTCATTTATAAAATATACCCATGGGGGAAAAAAACAAGTATCATTACTTTTACTAGTTTTCTTGTGGTTACTCCTAAACTGTCCTTGCCTTTTACAAAGGTCAAAATATCTAATACACATATAAAAAAAAAAAAAAAAAAAAATGCCATGACGGTCTACAGGGGTCCTCTCTGTGACATAATTTTCTGTTTTATGGTTTTACTGTCAAAAGACAACAAAATGGCTTCCTGATTTGGTGGATAAAAGTTTCCATGTAACTGCTTCACTGCTTATTTTTTAAAAGTAATGATAATAAAACAACATGCCAAGCTACTTATGCCAAAGCATTTTTTTCTGTCTCAATTTTAGCCATTTAAGGAGACAGCATCCTATTTGTTTGCAATCTCTGAATAGCTACTCCCCCAACTAAAATATGTATATTCAAGTCATTGTATGCATTGCATTATTTTATGCATTTTTGAATAACTTGCTTAATTGACCCATAGGCTATTATCCGTCCCCACATTACTGCCTAATTTTGCAGTTTCTTTACATTTCCAAAAGAATCGACAGGTCTGCCAGTTTTCTTTTATCAGCAGTATTAACGATGTGATAATCTATTCAAGATGTTAATAATGTCATAGAATACTGGGTGTCTGTTTTAAAACGAAAACGTCACAGATTAAATTCACCTGGCACAAGCTTTTACTACAACAGCAAACTTTAACTGATTGAAGCATGCATTTTTCCCCCCACTGCAATCCAAAAATATTTTTGATGAGTCACAATTGACCTATTTAGCTTTAGCCCAGGGCTGTTGCTACCGTTCAGCACCGCTCTAACATGCACCCTCTGACATCCTTCAGTGTGTCCTTACGCCGTCTGGGGAATGTGACTCTCTCTCTCCTTCTCATTTCCTTTAGTTAGGCGGAGAAAACAGAGCGGTTGAAATTCAGTATTCCTCCCAGAGAAGAACACAATACTACAGCGTAGCTTTGCTTTACTTTCACCCTGCACATAGATGGGAAACAGCGAGAGGTCAAATTATTTGATCTAAGAGTTCTGAGAGAGTAAGTGAGAGTGAATGGAAGAGACAGCATCTAAATGAGCTTTGTTCTTCCCATATGGCTTTAATTGTGTAGCTGGGAAACAGTAGTTTAGATGATCACATTGTTTGCACATAGTAAATTAATGCTCTGACTCCTCTCCAAAAATAACATTAGAGCTGGCACTGGTCGGCAGCGGAGCCTTCAGGCCCAAAATACAATAATACACACAGGAAACCTTCTTCACGCTTCAGTGCAAACACATACGATGGCAGACTGACTGCCTGTCAGAGATGAATTAAAACTGAGGATTGTCTATCAGATATGGGCGAGACTGAATGTTTTTTGGTTGAATTATTTGCCAGGAATGGTGTAAAATGGAAGTTTGTTTGTGAGAATCTCAAGGTCTCTCTCTCTCTCGCTCTGTATATGTTACAGTGGATTTGCTGGCATCAGAATGCAGATCAGATTCAGTTGACGTAAACACCAGTGGAAGTCAATGACAGCTTGTAGAAGGTGGTGTGTGTTAAAGACATATGAAGTAACAATTTTTACACAATTCTCCCTCTTAACCCAGCCTGCTACTGCCAGAAACATGCTTATTTTCCATGGACCCTTTTCACAAGACTGTGATCACGAGTTTAACGGTCATCAGCACCGTAAATCCTCGAACACTATTCTTTGTATTATATCACCTTTTCATCAAATTACAAAAAAACAGTTAACGCTAATGCGAGGGTGTTTCTAATGCAGCGTCTATGGGAGGGAAGGTAAATTTGACATCGTTCTCTCTTCTGACTGCCGTTATCAGTCTCTCTCAATTTTTTTCCTTTTATTGAAAGTCATGAAAACACTATTGTGGAGTTTTTCTTTTGCTATTTGAGAAAAATATATTTGTGGTACTCTCCCATTCACTGCAATTCAAGTTAACCCAACTATGACGACTTCCGCTACTGAGAAAACCGGAAATGTGAAAAGGGTCCATTCTTCATACTTAAAGGGATAGATCACCCAAAAACTAAAATTCTGTCATTAATTACTCACCCTCATGTCGTTCCAAACCCATAAGACCTCCGTTCATCTTCAGAACACAAATTAAGATATTTTTGATGAATTCTGAGAGCTCTCTGAACCTCCCATAGACAGCAATGTAATTACCACGATCAAGGTTCAGAAACGTAGCAAGGAGATTGGTCAAATATCGGCCATGTGATATCAGGGGTTCAACCGTAATTTTATGAAGCTACGATAATACTTTTTGTATGCAAAGAAAACAAAAATAACGACTTTATTCAACAATTCGTCTCCTATATGTGTGCTCCTCCTCCATATGCTATTCTGTGTCAGCTGCGTTACGCGGATACGTTTTCTACATTGTTTATGCTTTGATTTAAGCGAAAACAATGTATCCGCGTGACGCAGCTGAATAGCTACAGAATAGCATACGCTGGTTACATTCAGTGGATACTCTCCAAAATGGCACCAGGGTGATGCGGAGGAGACGAATTGTTGAATAAAGTCGTTATTTTAGTTTTCTTTCAGTACAAAAAGTATTCTCGTAGCTTCGTAAAATTACGGTTGATCCCCTGATGTCACATGGATTATTTTACCGATCTCCTTGCTACGTTTCTGGACCTTGATCGTGGTAATTACATTGCTGTCTATGGGAGGGTCCAAGAGCTCTCAGAATTAATCAAAAATATCTTAATTTGTGTTCCGAAGATGAACAGAGGTCTTACGGGTTTGGAACGACATGAGGGTGAGTAATTAATGACAGAATTTTCATTTTTGGGTGAACTATCCCTTTAAGTTTTGTGTCTTAGTTATTTTTAAGACAAATGTTAGTATATGCTTCTCTTCTTTTCACTTTTGGCAGTTATATAAATCAAAAAATTACTTCTTGAAAAAAATCTATATAAACCAGTAAAAAAAAAAACTATATTTTTCAATGAATAAGCTGAGTAAATGATTAAAGTGAGTCATTCATGAAGACAGTCCCTTGTTTCATTCCTGAATAACTCAGTGCTTGTAAACTAACCATCTACGCAAAGGATTCAATGACTTACTTATAAAGACAGTCCCTTGTTTCATTCCTGAATTAATTCCTGAAGCTGTTTTTAAACAAGCTGCTTGAGAAAAAGATTCAGTGACTCGCACTTAAAGTCCGCGCCAACCGGAAGTTGCTGCCGAACTTATTTCAGTATGGCGACGTATTTAGCAATGTTAGTTAGCAATGTGCGCTAACAAAATAAATATTGTAAATTTTGATTTCATGTGGAATTTAAAGATGGTCACTTATGTCGCCACCTACTGGTGTAACAATGTAACTTGCACAAAGAGTCACTGAAAAATTCCCATTACAAATACACAGACAGTCTTTTGGGAACAAACACAGTCAAGTAGAGTGACACAAACTGTGGAAAAACCCAGTGCTGCTGGACTAAATATAAATTTTTGGAACAATGTTTGGACAATTAAATTCAAGGACAGGGACTGTTGTATAACAGCAAATGTCAACACATGCAAGAAAACTGCACTCCTCAAATTATGTGATAAAATATTTAATCCAAAGCAAAGGAATGTGAGGTTTATGTTCACTGTGAATGTAGAAGAGGTAAAAATTCATCATGTGAACTCTTCATCAAGGTTGCTCTTCTAAAGAAATGTTTTTTTGAGGGCCTCTCACATATGAACTCTTCATTACGGGCCCTCTCAAATGCGAACCCTTCATCACAGACACTCTCTTTTACATTAACTCTTCATTACAGGTCCTCAGCTCTCATACATGAACTCTTCATCATATCAGCAGATGCTAATGAGTTCTACAGAACTTAAAACAGGGTCCAACATTTGACTCTGATTGGACCAGGATGGAGAGTGGACAGGAATTTCCTGAATTTTAAGTGATGTAGCAAACCGGATGCAGAACTGCAAATGAAATTTAAGGACGTATAACTCAAATGAACTAAAACAGACTACAATAGAACTAAAATTGATTGAAATTGTTTTTACATTTATTAAAAAAAATGAATAGAATATTTAAAATGAACATTTATTTCAAATTGATTATATATATATAGAATAATATTTATATTAAAATGGTATTTACATAATATATATTTAAAATTAATTTTTAAAGCGAAGTATATAATACATATAAAATGAATATTATAAGCAATAAGTATTATTTTAACTGAAAATAGAGGGGTTAATTGATCAAGACAGAGTCTGAATTCAAACAAGGTGTTGTTTCTCTTTCTTCCTCTGTTCCTCTCATTCAGTTTTTCTTTTCTTTCTCAGTAAATACATATGAAGTCGGCTTTGCTTCATCCGTTTGATTCATCTTTGTCTTTCTACTGATCAAACCCACCTGTGGGGAAAAAACACTAACCTGAACTGGAATGTTTACAAAAAACAATCTGTGTGTGTGTGTGAGTGTGCATGCGTATTTTGGCAATGGTAATTACTGATGGAGTCACTCAAGGCCTATCCAATTCAATTTCTCCATCTCCTCTTGGCCTGATGTGAATCTAAGATATGGTATGTGTGTGTGTGAGTATGTGTCTGGGTTTTTTTTATCCATTTTCCCTCCTTTTGCCCTTTTTCTGCCATATTTTCACTCTCCCTCTATTCATCCTTTTCCTTTTTCAATTGTCTATGCATACAAGTGTGTGTGTGTGTGTGTGTGTGTTTTCTGTCCTCTGTCACTCTCCATCTCTCTCACCTTCCTCTCAATCGTTCTCTTGCCAGAGCACTGAAGACAGCTACAGCGCCATACGGCTTTTCTCCACATTTCCCATGTATTTTTAATAAAGAGGCTTATGCTTCTGTTTACAATCAGATTGTGTTCCACACCTGCATGCTTGCACACACATGACGAGGCCCAGCCACTTGGGAAGGTGTAAAGCTGATAGGTTTAAGGGAGGAGAGATAGAGATCTCTGACTAATCTGAACCCTGTTGGCAGGAGGTTTAACCTGTAGATGAGAATCTCTCTCCACTCACTGCTCTGAGGCCTGCCATTTAGATCTGTTTCCCCAGCTGTGTGTTCATAAATGATTCAATTAAGCTCAGCTCTGATCTGATCCAAGATTAGTCTGAATGCTCCAAGATAAAACATTCTGAAGCTCAATGAGAAAAAAACCTAACGTATGTCCCTTGATTCATCGCCGGATGTACAGACAGATGGAAGCAGAGATTGGAAATTTGCATGAAAAGGTATGGGATGTTTAATTAACCGTCTGTACACACAGCAGGGTTGGCCAACATCCAGAACGGAATAACTGGCTTCCTTTCAATTCATGACTTGGAATATGATGTGAATTGACCTCAACTCACAGGATGTTAAATTAGAATTGGAATCTAAATGGCCGGATGCTAAATTTACTGACTGATTCATTTTGACTCATTATGCCCATTTAAATAATCCCTGATATGTACCAATATTCTAAATGTTAACAAAAACTAGGCCTATTTAAAAAATAGGGGTATTATGAGAAATTATTTGTGGCTAATAGCCAATAGATTAAATAAATAAATTAAAAACATGAAGATTAACTAAAATTAAATTAAACAGCAATGCAAAACAAAAATTAAAGCTAATTGAATTTGTTTTCATATTCATCTTAATATGTAGAATATGTTTTTTCTCAACTGATTTGGGCTGTTTCTTTGAACTCAATTCAATACTGTCAAAACCATCAAAATACATTACATTTTTCCAGTAATAAACAATTTCCATCACATATAACACATTGAGCTATACCACTAAAGTGTACCAATAATAAACATAGTGCATAGTTAATTAGTTCTGTGATATTCCAGATATAATGCAATATCCAGAATTTACATTTACATTTATTCATTTAGCAGATGCTTTTATCCAAAGTGATAAATGAAGAATATAACAAGCGTTTCATCCTAAGGAGGCAGCAAGTTTCAAACATTGTAAAGAAAAGTACAAGCTAAAACAGGGAGTCAGGGTTGGGTGCGTTCAGAATTGAATTAAGAACAAAGTCCCTTTCAAGGAAAGTCTGTTCGCATGGCAGCCATATTTGCAATGCTTCCGGGTAACTCAAACAAGACCAAGTCCTATCTAAATGTCAAATTACATATTTCAAATCAGCAACAAAATCTGAAATGAACTGCCCCATGAATGTTGTAATGCTCAAATAGCGTTAAAAAAGCTTATTTTCAGGCTAGACCAGCCAATGCGCATGCGCAGTTATAACACGCTTATGACTGCGCATGCGCATCGGCTGTTCTAGCCACAGGTTTCTATGTGATGCAATTACTTTACCAATCAGCGATTGGCTCTTTCATTTAGAAGGCGGGCCTATCCTGCCATATTGCGCGTTGCAGTTTCTCTCATTCATAAGTATAGGAGCGAACCGTCTTTGTATTTCTATAGTCTTTGATTAAGAATGAATTGGATTGAGAATTAATGACCATTCACCACGGCCTGTAAAGTCAACGTTCAAATGAGTGGAAGTAGCCAATAAGTTTTGATAACATGTTTATGGGTAATTCATACTGAAAAACATATTATTAAACACAACACTTCCTGTATTTGAATATATTTGACATTTTAATTACTTCCATAAATGGGTCATGAACTAAGAAATCAAAATTCACTTAATCTTTTGACATATTAGAGGTCATTGTACTATAAAAACACCCTGTGTTTATAGTAAAGCTCATTCTGATTCTGATTCTGATTCTGTAAGTTTCAGAACTAAAAACTTTCTTGTTAGTCTAAAAACAGCTTATACTGAAGGAAATCTACCAAAATGACAGGCTGTGCAATGTGCCACTTTATGATGTAATAGTGTTGCTGAACAAATCTTCCGCAGAAGAAGATCAACGCTGGCTTCTACATCACTGCCTGTTTAGCCCCACCCACCTATTTGCGTACGTAGTGTAAAAAACGAAAGAGACAAACGCAGGGCTACACAGAAACCAAATGATACAGTGCCAAGTTGTGGAAAAACACACAATGTCTTTGCATTGCCTTCCTTCAGATCCCAACATTAGAAAAGAGTGGATTAATTTTATTTTTAATGAAGTTCCGTGAGTAACTGTTATTACATGGTCACTATTGCTTTGTCTGTTATTACAGATAATTTGATTTGAGTATTTATGCGTCTTTAACCTAAATCACAGCAGCAACCATCTGTGAAGGATGTAGGCTGTCAAACATACACAACTGTTAGCCAATCATAGCAGTGGGCGTTTACTTCCGAGTCTACGCCTATTCAAATGGAGCGTTCCGATGAGGGGAGTCAAAACAAGCTTAACAACATGACAAACTCTACTGAAAGCGTCAAAAGCGCTATTTGCATGAAGTACTGCTGCTGTTTATGTAGTGTGCTCCAAATAGGTCATTTATGAGGTTCCATTTCAGTTAGTATGATGCCCTAGAAGGCAGCTATAGGCAGTAGACAGTGAGGCAACACACAAGGTTTTTGGAACAGAGCCGGTGTGTGGGAGTGTGTGTGGGCCACTAGCCAGGAAGTCCAGTTTGCTGACTAGCAAAGAAACCATGAACTAAAAATAAACAAACACAAACAGTCAGCACAAACATTCAGAAAGATTTGGGAACAAGCAGGAGTGTGAAGTGCTTGAATAATTGTACCTCATTACTCATTACATTATATTTTGGAGAATGTACTTGACTCAAGTAGGCCTGTTACTGAAGTACTCTGCACTCTGCTCAATTATATTTCCAAGGCAAACATGATACAACTTCTTTACAATTTCCAAAACCTCCAAAGTACAAAGTACATTCTTCGAAGGTCATCATGACTTCAATCTCTTGTCCATTTTACTGAACTAACAAACTAATTTAATTACACTCCCAGCTGAAATTATAGCCAATGACATTCAATTAACTGTAAGTTCTACTTGGAAAGAACTACACTCATTTGTCCTTTTGAAGAGACATAACATCAGTCAAGTAAGACATTTTAATTGTAGAAAATGCTGAAGATGAATGGACATGACACAAATGTGAATGCAGTTGATGATCGGTCTACATTCAAATTGCATTCAAATGTCAAATAACTATTAAATCAGCTGCTGGAGTTTTCAGGACAGAGGTTCCAGTCTAACATCTGGCATGTCCTAGAACCTTGTTTATTACTCTTAATGAGAAATCTCCATCTCTTGATTTAATCAGTCAATTCCAAGAGATACAATACTATTCACAGGTTTTGGGCCGGTATGTTTTTTTAATGTCTTTTGTTCACCAAGCCTGCATTTATTTGGTCAAAAATACTGGAAAAAAAGGTAGGCAGGCTTCAGAGATAACTCCATTAGACTAAATTATGCACTTTATAAATATGCATAATGCATTGCAGTTAAAAAGATCCATCCAATATTGCAGGGAAATGTCATAGATATACTTGGAATTCATTCAATACTGAAAAGTACCTATAAAAATATTTTGGTCTAATTTAAAAAAATGAGAAAAAAAACAAGTAATATTGTGTAAAATTAAAGTTAAATAATTGTATAAAGTTTAGATAAATTATAGATAAAATCTATAATTTTATAAAGTAAAATTAAAGTAAAATTAGTAAAATATTTCTGTTTTCTATTTGAATATATTTTAAAGTGCCCCTATTATGCCATGTTTAAGGTTGCTAATATTGTTTTATGAGTCTCCTAAAACAGGTTTACATGCATGCAAGGTCAAAAAACTGTTTAGTTTTCTCAAAAAATAGATTTAACTTGACCTCATTTCTAAATGATTCGTAAATGACTCGTGCGAAGCAGTTCAAAGAATCAGTCTCTCTAAACCCCTCCTTTCCGTGAGCCCTCACTGCTGTGATTGGTCAGATGGCGCAGTCCTTTGTGATTGGTCTACCACGTACAGCACGTGTCGGATACGAAACGCCCTGCATGAAAGGTAATATTTGAAAAGGCATAATAGGGGCACTTTAAGCATTCATACTCTAGTCTTTAGTGTCACAAGATCCATCAGAAATCATTGTAATATGTTAATTTATTGCTCAAGAAACATTTCTTATTATTATCAATTTGTTTCATATTGCTTAAGAGTTGCTAAATATTTTTGTGGAAATCATGATCCTTTTTTGGCATTCCTTGATAAATATGAAGTTCAAATGAAAATAATTGATTTGAAATATAAATCTTTTATAACATTATAAATGTCTTTAGTGTCACTTTTGATAAATTTAATGCTTACAGTACTTACAGTGCTAAATAAAGAACACATACAATCTTACTGACCCTAAATTTATGAACAGTAGTGTATATTTGTAATTTTAAATACTTTATCATATTAACTTTATTTAAACACTTAAGTATAGTTAAATGTGAAGGTAAAAACTTCACCTTTCACTGAACTATGTTTAGCTCACCATGGACACCTCATCATCTTAATACTATAAATTACCATATGATTAATGTGGTACTAGATGCATTTTTTAGAAACTTTCCTCCCATCTATGCTGATTAGATGCCTATTATTACTTCAAAGGTAATTTAGGGTTGGTCCCTCCCATTCCAGTTACTCTTCTTATAAAAATAATTTATTAAATTACTCATAAAATGCATTTTTAGACTAAAATTTTGCGCCTTTTCTCTGCTGCAGTACAAACCCTATTGTAAGTGACGCTACTTACAGCGCACTATTGACAATGAATTGACACAGAGCTAACTTTTAATTTAGGGCCCATGCAATCTATTTGATTTTCCCCAAAATTCTGTTTTCCGTTTTATTTTTTTTTCTGGATTCTGTGTTTTATGATTCAATACAAATGTATCATAAAAATGATGTCTAATTAAATGAATTAATAAAACTTTAACAATTTAATCAATCTTTTAAATTGTATTGAAAACATAATTAATTTACAACAAAACATTACATTTTTATTTTTTTGTCAAATAAGTTGCTGCACAACAGCACTGTATATACTGTATGTATAACTGTATAAATTAATGAAAGAATTCATGAAAAATACCTTGGTTGTATATATTCCTTACAATTTTTATTATTATTACTATTACTTGAGAATTACATTTTAGTATACAACAGTAATATATTTCTGTCATAATTTCTTCAAGTTAAATCAGAATTTTATATTTTGAAGTGTTGTCATGAAGGTCTTTCAGTTTTACTTTTAGTTTCAGTGTGTCTTGGTGGTTTTTCCTCAAAGTAAACGCTGTCAAGCTGCTGAAGTAAAATTAAATAAAGTTTACTTGGAAATTAAGTTAATGTGTTCATGTCCTCATATATTGAGATGCAGACACTGAAATGACTGTCAGCGCCACGTGTGTTTGTGTATCAGACGAAACCGTGCCATTCATTCATTTTCGCTTTTTTTCGTATTCGTCATCCTTTCCTATCAAAATGCTTGCTACTGATGCGAAAACGCAGAAAATCGAACCTGATCCGATTTTTTTTAATGACAGACAAAAGTTTTGGAGTCAGTGTGTAAACGTGATTGACAATGTGAGGTCGTATTTATTTTTTAACGTGCGAACATTTCTGACAAAAATTTCTGACATTGTGCACCCGACAAGCACTGACTGGCTGTTGTTGCATTTATTTCTACTGTTAGATTAATCCATATTGCGTAAAAATGTCCAAAGCTTATCGTTATCAACAATTTTTTTCGCGACTCAATATGATGTCGATTTATTTGGGCAGCGTGAGAGTGTGAAACAGAGGCTGCGTCCGAAATCACATACTCAGTTGAGTAGGTACTTATAAATGTAATCTGATTAGGTTCTGATTAGGTAGTATAAATGTAATCTGGATGTACTACATTCGTCATGTTCTTACTATCACGTGACCTACCAGCGTCAGTTGCGTTGCTTTACTGCCATTCATAAATCCTCTCCCATGGCCTCATGGGACAGTAAAGTGTCCATCGTATGCACACTTCAGAATCACTCCAGAAGTATTAAGTCATCTGGGTACTTTTTGCCAACTCTTTCATGAGTACTGTGAATTCGGACATACTTTTTTGTCACATACTGTTTTCGCCTACTATATAGCAAGGAAGTATGCAGTTTCAGATGCAGCCAGAAACTGAATGCGTGTCTCACACCAAATGCGTGAGAGTTGCCAATGCTGGATAAACCAACATATACAAATGTTCAAGAATGAGTCCTTTCATTAAAGAGCTCTCTCGTCAGAAATAACACCACTAAATTGAGACCTTTCTATCCTCACCACACCACAGATGAGTAGATTTTAGTCACCTAGATTTTAGTCCCCTAACGCTCTCAGGGGAGTCATTGCAACTGGCCAATGCAAACACATGCTTAAAAAAAGCACACAGTTTCACTTATTTGAACAATTATATTAACACACACACACACACAGGCATATCATATCACCTGTCAATCTTCAGAGGCTGTAATATAGAAGTGTTTTTCTTCAGTATGGCCATAAGCTTCACTGCACTCCATAGGGTGTTATCACAACACCAAATCGACCAGAGGGGTCACATACACACACACACACAAGCTGGTAATTTTAATATATTGCTGATGACAGCTTGCACATGTAAATGTATACACAGACACTCACATACACACACATGGACAATGAGGATGTCCAACATGTCTCTGATACCCTGATGAGGACAGTTTCCTCACAAAGACAACACACATACTTTACCACATGCCCACGATGGGTGCACAGCGAGAAAGACTGGAGAGGAAGTCTTCCATAAGCCTCACATTCCTCACTGAGAGCAGCGATAGAGTGGTTTCATTTCCACAGAGAACAATTTCCTGTCAGGAATTAAACACACACACACACCACTGGCTATGCATTAGGGAATCACCTTACACACAGCGGACCAAAAATCCTCTCAGTGGGAAAATAACCGTTCCGTCTCAATAAGAGAGTGTATTATGCCTTTTTGAATTGTCCTGCGCATATTTGGACTGCAGTGTGCAGAGACCATGAAATCTAAAGGATAACAATGATTTTCTCTCATTGATGTGCTAAAGGATTGTAAAGGAAAATCCTGAGAATCTTTACTCTAGCATATGAAAATGCAAAAATGTCTGACATGTGTGATCACCAGGATCTCTGGGAGATGTGAGATGAAAGATTTCCTCTACTGAGATTAAGGTCACAGTAAGAGTGCACAAGCATGCGCGCACACACACACACACACACAAACATCACCACACACAATAATAATAACGGATATCCTGCTTTTGAAATCTAAATCTAACCACACAATATTTCATAAATTAAAAAATTCACCTCCTATTGTTGAAGGATCTAACAGATATTAACACAAACCCATAGAATAACATGGACATGCTAGTCTAAACAATCATATTATTGATACTTAGACTGACTTAACAACTGTATTAATATATTATTATGATTTAGAAATACAATTACAACCACTGTTAAATTATTTTATTTTTTATTTTAAAAATAATAAAAAGCTAGAACATTCATCTAATGTACATACACTACTGTTTAAATGTTTAAGGCCTGTAAGTTTTTTATTTTATTTTATTCATAAAAAATTCATTACATTTATCAGAAAATACAGTAAAAAAATATTTGTTACAAAAAAACTATTTTAAATTTAAAAAATTCTTTCTATTCATTAAAGAATCTTGAATGAAAATGTATTACAGTTTCCACAAGAATATTAAGCAGCTGTTAATAATAATATGAAATGTTTCTTGGGCACCAAATCAGCATTTTAGAATGATTTCTGAAGGATCATTTAGCATTTGAGGAATGGCTGCTGAAAATTCAGCTTTGACTTAGAAATAAATTACATTTGAAAAAATATTACAATAAAAAAATAGTTACCTAAAATTGTTATAGTATTTCATAATATTACTTTTATGTTACGTTTTACTGTATTTTGGATCAAATAAATGTAGTGATGGTGAGCACAAGGGACTTCTCTCAAAAGCATTTTTTTTACCAACCTATAATGGTAGTGTGTATGTGTGTGTACAGGTTTATATATTCTGGTGGGGACTTAAACCTGAATACACACAGACTCATGGGGACTCGTGTCATGGTGGGGACCTAAATTGAGGTCTCCATGGATACAAAAGCTTATAAATCATACAGAATGAGTTTTTTTTTGAGAAAGTAAAAATGCAGAAAGTTTCCTAGGTTTAGGTGTAGGGTGATAGAAAATACAGTTTGTACAGTATAAAAACCATTACGCCTATGGAGAGTCCCTATAAGGATAGCTAACCAGACATGTGTGTGTGTGTGTGTGTGTGTGTGTGTGTGTGTATACATACATTTTTTTCACCATGCCACAAAAAGCAAGAGAGACATATGAAGACATGTCAGGGTGTGTTACAGTAACAGACCTCCAGAAATTCACCATGTTTACCCTATTGTAAGTAACCCAAACATTTCCTTTGTGAAATATGGGCATTTCTCATGAGGATAAAGTGATATTTCACAACAGGAAACTTCGGGTCATTGTTTCGAGTTAGACAAATTCAGGTTACTTTGAATAATTAGCAATCCGTTGCTGAGGCTGAGACTGCCAACGTGCATTATTTGTGTTTTTTTTGTCTTTATTCTTTTGTTTCAGTTTGAACAGAGCCCATAATGACTAAAGACAATACTAAACCAGAGAGAGAGAGAGAGAGAGAGAGAGAGAGAGAGAGAGAGAGAGAGACAGAGTAATTCAGATTCCTTTCCTCTGTATTCATGCTGTGGTTTCGAAATCAAATCCAGCATGTTCATCTGTTCTGCTGCAGGAGTGTGTGTTTGCTGATTGATTGAACTGGGGCACTCTATAAGTAACACACTGTATCATTACTGTATTACGTTTTTATTTAATAACCACAGACCAATATTACATAAATGAATTATTGATTAACTATTGGATTTCTATCATCTCATGAAGCTTTATGCACAATTACAATGAATTACAATTATGGATACTGCTGCAAATTAATCTCAAAGTGTGTGTGTGTGTGTGTGTGTTCTCATTAGGACTGTAGGAAAAGAGCAGCTGACCACATTACGCTTCAGTTCCAGCCTATTTCACACAGCTGTGTTAACAACACAGAGAAAGAGAGAATGTTACATTCCGCCCATGTCAGTTGGACTACATAAAGAAATATCACAGCTCTCGATGTGCGTGCGTGTGTGTGTGTGTGTGTGTGTGTGTGTGTGAGTGTACACACACACACACACACGCATTGGCTCCTCCACAAACACAGCCTGTCTGCGAGATGTGACTTGTCTTAGAATCGCCCACGTGGCATCCCAATAGTACATGTAACCACACACTCTTCCTCAGACACACACACTCTCTCGTTCTCTCAAATGCACATCTGACTGCAAACATACATACAAACACTTATTTAGAAGACTCATAATAACATGTCTGTCATAGATTGAATAAATATGATTTCAAATTAGTCCACGGGTCTGAGCCAGGTCGAAGTCTCTTAGACAGATTTAGTCTAGTAAATGACACAGTAAGCAGCTATTTAAATACAGTTTGAGACCCAAATGACATGGATGATGCTTTTTAGAAGTGACTGTGCATCTTGATTTTCAATAGCCTACTTCTGTTATAATCTATTTATCTATCTATCCATCCATCCATCTCTCCATCTAACACAATATTTAAGGTTTTATCCACATAATTATACTCAGTTATAGAAGTAATAGTTTCCATCTTTAAAATCTATAAACCTCTGTGCATTAGTAAACACATTATGAAAACCTTCCACGGTTAAACAAAATCTTCCAAACTGTGATGTGTTTATATGCTCCTTTGGGAAATTTGCACATTGTAAATATTTACGAGTTATGCCTGGCATCTCGATGTCTAATTTTATTCCTTCTCTCTTTCTCACACACACAGATAATTTACAGTTGGGAAAGACAGATATAATTTGTAAATTATGTTTGTGTGTATGCTGATAGAAAAGTAATACATTTGTAAACATGAGTTAAATGCTCTAGTGGATACACGATCTTTTCTTTTCTTTTTTAATCTGGGTTTGTGATGATCTATTAAAGTAAATGTTTTAGGATGCTTTTAAAATGGTTTTGAGAGATGTTGAATATTTATGTTATGGTGATTATGTAACAATAGGTTAAAATTTTAAATCAAATGCAAGAAATTCAAAATTAAACGCTCTGGTTAAAGATTTATGATGTGTTGAATTTATAACATTTTAAGATAAATTCAGTAAAATTGTCAGGAGCATTGTGTAAAAATCTGCTGTTGAGGAGAATTTCTACAAATGTGTATTTCTGAGTGTTTCCTAAAATCATCTGCTAACACATTTGGTAATGATTGCGCTTCAGAGTTTACTCTCTAAATCCACTTTGGTTTGGCTGGTGTGAAACCTACTTTTTGCATCCGTGTGTGGATTAAATATTCAATCTCTCGTCAACATAAAAATGTCATTCTCAAAGTGATCCCATATGGACCCTGGTTTCGTTTTACATATAAAAGCAGTCCCACCCAAATGTCTAAAGCTAAGTAAATAAATTGGTGAAATGTTGAACTTGGTGAATAAAGTGTTACAATCCAAAATCGTTCCATCTCACAAACACAAAGGATCACATTACAGAAAAGTAACTAAATAGCTAGCAATTCACCATGTGCAAACGATATAGAAGCTAACACTGGTTAGCACTATTACTACTATAGTGACTTAAAGCGATACTCCACCCAAAAGTGCGTCATCATTTACTCAACCTCATGCCATTCTAAACCTGTAGGCTATATGATTTTCTTATGTTGAACAAAGTACATTTTGAGAAATGTATTTATTTAAAGAAAGTCATACAGGTTTAGAATGAGGGTGCACAGTGACAGAATTTTTAAATGAAATTACATATCTCACTATTTATTATTTAGTGAGTACATCCCACCTCTTTTTTTGACCAATAAATGAAGAACCTGCAGAGACAGTTATTTATTTGATTTATTTGATATTTAAGCTGGCTTAGTTCAGTTTTAAGCTGGTTCAAATCAAAGTAAACAAAAATATGCAATACCTGTGATACTTTGTGGTTTGCAGCATACTTTTGCGTCAGTGTGTATGTTCTGTATTCGGTAGCATGTTTGATTGTAATTGCTGCTAACCACCAAAAGGAGTATTTATTTTAATACTCTCATCACTGTCGTGATCCGGATCCCAATGAGTTCATTCTGGAGCTATGCACGGGCACGCACACAAAATGAACAAAGTTTATTGACCGTTCAGAAGTTTAAAGGTTGAGTGAGAAAAAGATTCCTCGTAGCTTTTTGTCCAGCAGAATCTTGAACCCATTTTGAAAACGTCGCTGTTCTAGAATGTCAGGGATCGCTGTCTCTCAGCCAATCATCTTGCTAAAGAACCACAGAAAAGTTCGGAGAGTCAGTTCGGCATTGAATTCAGCCATGCCTGCATGGATACCCTGAACATCTGGCCAGCAGAGAGGCCCCTGTGATTACACTGCTTGCGATACGCACCGCAGACAAACTCACTCTGAGCTTTAGAGAGAATGTGTGAGCCCTGACAGGAGGCGGGGGGAGGGGGGTGAACACAACAGGAGAGAAAACGAGAGAAGGACAGAGAGAAGCAAGAATTAGCAGGCCAAAGGGAGGAGTGAACGGCAGCTGTAGTGTGGTACTGATCACCGAGCTCATGTGGAAGTCTCAAGTGTTTGGCCGCAGCTCGCTTTCAGCTCTCCTGAGGAATGCTGGGAGATCTGAGGCTCGTTGGAAGCTTTCCAGACGTTCACACAGCTCAAATTGAACGCTGTAAAACCTTGCACAGTAAGCATTCTGAAACATATTCCTTTACAAGGATTGGGAAAGGTCCCCACGAGGTGGGATTCAGCAGGGAGAGAATAGAGGGGAACCCCCACGGACATCAGAGAGCAACTCCAAGACCACTGGGGTGAAAAGAGATGGTCTGCTCTTTCCATTTAATGCTGTGTGAGAAACAAAGAGAAACATATTTGAGCATGTTGTATGATGAAAAAAGTGTGGCTTGCTGTACCAAAGAATAAAAGAAAGTTTGCAATACTGGATTTAACGGGAACGTCATGCACTTGTTTGGAAAGTGTGTCCTGTGGCCTGCACTTTTGATGAATGTTGCGTCTGATTATTCATCAACAAAGTCATTGTTCACATCCTCTCCAAAAAAAAAATAAAAATCTGGATTTATGGTTTTTCATTACTTCAACCATCACACCATACATCACTGTTAAACAAAAAATGTGTTTGAAAAATTGATCTTGAATCAAAATAATGTTTTCCAAATGGTCCTTTTTTTGGTTCTATCTTGGCTGAAAGCTTATATCAGAGAAGAAAGTTTTATACTTTTCCAGCAGGCATCCACCAAGAGTCAAACTGTTGGTCATATAAATGGTTTTCTTTGATTGAAAAATCCTCTGCTAAACATTTTGCTGCAACAGTTAACAGCAAAAAAGGGATAACTCTTTATTGGTCATTTAATGAATTCTTTCTCTCTTTTCAACTAGTTTACATCAGCTGACCCTTCGCAGGGAGCTTGATTGACGGACAATCTGACCAATCACAACCATTCTTATAGCCCTATGATTTCTGCGATGCAGAAAACGCAAATGGAATCGTGGAATCCAGTCATAAAAATGGAATTTACTGTGTAACGCGTATGGAGTAGTGTCTGTAAATAAGCTGCAAAAATCTTATTTAAATCTGAATCCTGCGTGTTCTGCATGTCTCTGTGTGAATGAATGGCGCACACACGCAGTTTCGTTTACTACACACACACACTAAAGCTTGCGTTACGCTCGCGGTGTTTTCAGCCTCTGCCGCTTCAATATATGAGTACATGAACACACGAACATCATCTCCAGAGCTGCTCCGAGAGTCACTTCATGAGCATTTGACAGTTTAATTTGAGAAAAACTATCGTTATACTGTATCATATAGGCTACAAACAGAAACTTGAAGGTCTTCACAGCAACCCGTCAAAATAAAAGTTCGGTTAACTTGAAACTGTGACAGAGATGTATTAGCCTACTTACAGTAATTATACTACTACTACTACTACTACTACTACTACTACTGATACAATTATCATCAAAATATTTTTAAGGAATATTTACCAGAATTTATTTAGCATGTAGTACAAATGTAAGTACACCGTATTTCATTAAAAATAAAAAATAAATGAATAAAATAATAATAAATTTTTTTTTTTAATAAAATCAATTATTTGGAGATGCTTTTGAATATTAAAATGTAATGAAACCATTAAAATGCAATCTAGAAAGTAATGGAAAACACAGAATTTGGTAAAAAAAATAAAACTGAAAAAAAAAAAAAAATTTCATACGGCCTTAAAATTAAAATTTTTGTTAAACTTTTAATAAAGTGCTGTTAAATTGTGTAGGGTTCAGGATTTAAATTAATTAGACTTTTTTTTTATTAATAAAATTGTATTTAACCATTAAAACGGAGTATAGAAAAATATTTTTCACTGCGTGAGAACATGATGTGTGGCGTGAGAACGGCATGGCTTGTCGGACATAGCCACAGTAACTAAGGGGGTGGGTCTTTGAGAAGGGTCAATTATCCTTAAACTAGTACCAAAAAGGCCTATGTGCTTTAATGATGTTGTATGTGAACTTGGAAATGCTGCTGACAGCCATACGCTTCATTTCACTACTTGTTTACAATCGTCGCCATGGGAACGTGAATGCATGTCCCACACTAGCTCCCTCAGATAAGGCTTAAACCCAGGTGCACTATCACCATAGAAACTACTGGAGCAACTGAGGGGACCCACAACTGGCTAACACATCCACACTTCCTAGTATTTCTCAAGTTGTGTTTGTCAAGACACCTGGAGGAAAGACACAAGAGAGTCGCTCCAATGCAAGTGCAAACCTTCTCTACTGTAAAAGATAAAAAACAACAACATTTCATTCAACATAAGAGAAAAAGATTTTCTGTTAAATGTTTCAAAATGGAAGTTTCTTTCCAAACTGTTCAACATAACTCGTGTATGGGAGAGATTTAAAAACAAAGTAAACTGATTCCAGCAAAAACAAATTGGATGCTGAATTTTAATGCCTCTCCTGTTTTGAAGGAACTGAAATGTAATCAATCTGGAATTAGTCTGTTATTATTGTTGAATAGTAAAAGTAAATCAAATAATATAAAATATAAGTTGTATATGCATATGATTAGACTAATTATAAAGGAACAATTTCCAAATTAGAAATGGTTAGATTACTTTATCAATAAGATAAAACAAGATGCTCTAATATTGTGTAATTTCAGTCACAGCAGTTAAAGTTTGCCTGACATGTCCTTTCAGATCAGAAAGGAGGCGGTTCATCTTTTATTAAAACTGACAAAACACCTCAGACTTTACTGTGATGTTTTCCTCTGGAGCAGCAAGGTACCTCACATCAGTTTCTGGGAAGCTACTTCGAAACTGTAGTTTGCACATGAAGTACTTCAACTACAGTCAAGCTATTCTTTAGAGAAAAGCAGTTTGCTCCATTAAAGTTACTAAATAAAATAAGCTAACTACTTTAAAGCTATTTAAGGCAGAAACATCTATTTTTAAAATATAAAACAGAAAAAGAAATGGTAAAAGAAACCAGATGATATTTTTGTTCCAGTACTGCCACATTTTTATCCTCAAACAATGAGGATCTCAATTTAAGTGACAATTCAATGCATTTGAACAGATTAATTTGCATTATAAACATCAAAAACACAATTTATTTATAATACATAACCAAGCCAAAAACATAATGATGAACAGCAGCATTGGATTAAATATTATGTTATTATTGTAATAAACATTCATTTTATTCATTTGTTTTAATTTATACTACCGATCAAAAGTTTGGGGTCAATAAGATTGGTTAATTATTTGAAAATAAGTATCTTATGCACTTTAAGGCTAAAAAAATATTGTATTGTAAAATATGATTACAATTTCAATTCACAGATTTCTATTTGAATAAAAAATGTAATTTGTTCCAGTGACAGCAAAGCTGAATTTCAGCTGTCATTACTCCAGTCTTCCGTGTCACATGATCCTTCAGAAATCCCCAAAAACATTTCCTAGTATTATCAATGTTGGAAGGATTCTTTGACAAACAGAAAGTTCAAAAGAACAGCATTTATTTGAAATAGAAATCTTTTGTAACACTATAAAAGTCTTTACAGTCCCTTTTAAACAATTTAATGCATCCTAGCTGAATAAAAGTATTAATTTATAAAACCTTATTGATCCCAAACTTTAGAACAGTAGCGTATAATATTTATACTATTCATAAATAAACAATATAATTTGAATATCATTAAAAATAATTCTCTAAAACGTATTTCACTCACCATTGCTTCATTTAAGAGCGTGAGTGGACAGTTTGCAAGCAAACATAGGATGCAAGTAATAATTCTACTTTACGAAACCTGTTCCAGTTCTTTGTGACTGGAAATGATACATGATAATGCTTCACCTATGCTGAAAATATATTTTATGTGAATAACATAACCAGTGCATGTATGTCTGTGCATGTATTTGGGCATAAACGTCTCCTCGTGTCTATTGATTAAATCTGAGACCATTATTACCAGAGAAAAGTCTTCTGAAATCCATTGTGTGAAAATCACGAGGAACTTTCCAGAGCAGATGAACTAATGTAGCACTACAGCATCACTAGATCATCTCGAGATTTGGAGACTGAACACACAAAAGCGTCACATGGGCCCCATTACCATCCTTATTCACCGCTTTTAGAATTGCACGGTTGTTTGTCTTTATAGATTTCCAAGGCTAAATCTATTCCATCTTTGCTTTTCTCGTGAAAAATGAGTCGCTTTTGATGTCATCAATCAACAATTCTGCCTCTGACCCTCTTCAAAGGTCATTTGATATTTACAAAGGAATACTTCTTTTCTAACAACCCGCATCATTAAAAAAGGCTCACGCTGACGGCACATGCAATGGGGACGCTGGCGTCTTAATTACAATCATCAAATCTTGCATTTTAAAACAGTATACGTGCACTCACTTTCTTTGTGTTTAAATAGATGAGCGATACCTGTAAGCAGAAGGGAAATCGCAGCTGGAAAACGTCACCTTTGGCCTAACGAGGAGAGAAGAAGACAGTCACAAGCATGCAAGGGGAGAAAGTGACTCATGCGGATGAGAGACCAGGAGAGAAAAGAGAAGGAAAGAGTCAGTTTTCACAAGGCAGAGGGAGGCTGTGGCGAGTTTAGGCCTGGTTTTGGAAACACTATAAAGACAAAGAGCCGTGCAACCCTAAAAATGCCTGTCTGTGACACGCACACAAAAGATTTTACACACTCATGCATTTAGCAGATGCTGAAACTTTGTGTCCTGTGCAAGTCTGGAAGTGCAAGCATCTAAAGACTGATAGAGGTCACAAGGGTGAGTGCTTGTTGCTGATCTGAAGCGATTCTCTCACATTTTAAAGCCTTGAAGAGACATAATCTTGACCAAAACCTCTGGATTCTGGTATGTGTTAAATAGCTGAACTTTGACTTGCTTCATCTTATGAGGCAAAGTAAGTCTGGCTGTGTCCAATGGCAAAACAAATGACCTTGTAAGAACCCTGTCAAATACCTCAGACAACCTGGAGTTTGGAGAGTTCAGCTGGACTGGCTACACTGTAATAGTTTTTCATTTCATAACAAATATAAAATCACTGAACTGTTGAGCATTGAGCAGGAACAGACAGAATCTGCAGACGGCTTTGGATTAACATTTTCTGCATGGATGTTGCGGAAGAAATCAAGGAATTGGTAATGGAAATGGTAAAATGTCTTATAACGCATACTGTAGGATCATTTTGTTATCTAGAACTAACAATGAAATATTTTTAACCTAGATTAAGATTGTTTTTCCAATAAGGACACACTGAATTAAAAAGCAATAGAAATAAATGTATAATGTCACAAAAGATCTATTTTTTGGGGGAAAAAATCTGTTCTTTTGAACTTTCTATTCATCAAAGAATCCGGAAAAAAATATGTTAGGTTTTCCACAAAAATATTAAGCAGCACAGCTGTTTTCAACATTGATAACACTAAGAAATGTTACTTGAGTGCCAAATCAGCAACAATAAATCAGGTACTGAATACTAAATCAGTAGTAATAGATGTTAAAACTTCAACTTTGCATTTACACTAATAAATAAATAATATTAATACCATTATATTTTACAATATTTTTGTTTTACTGTATTTTTGGTCAAATAAATGCAGCCTTGGTGAACAAAAGAGACTTCTTTCAATCGTATCATTAACCCCAATGATGACAGTAGTGTATATTGTTCATTGTTAATTCACGCTTTTTTGTTGTACAATAAATGTTAATACTTAAAATGTTAAAAATTTATATATGTAGAAATTAACATTTATTAATCTAGGTTATTGTTCATTGCTATGTTAAGATAATACATTATTTAAATGTAGGCCACTTGATTGTAGTGCTACTCAGAAAAAATATGCAGTATATATATATATATATATATTTTTTTTTTGCCTCAGCAGCGAAATAACAGTCAAACAGACGTCCTTCACTCATGCTCCTGTTGGTGATCAAGGTCGGCACGACCCTGTTCTGCTCAGCGCTCTAAGTGCTCTATCAGACAAAGTCAGGTTGTTGAGGCACAGTCCAGAAATGCTCACAGCTGTTTTGAATCGGTTACAAAGCGAATTTCAATCCAAAGTGAACTGCACCAATTCCCTCTAGAACAACCTGGAGTTAAGTGCCTTGCTAAAGGGCACAACAGCGATAGAGCTCTCTCAGCATCGCTGTGGTTCAGAGGTTCGCCCTATCTGGAATTCAACTCGACTTCGACTTCTGCATTACCAGCCCAGAAGCTACTAACCTCTACCATGTCAGAGCTGCTCTCATTGGAAAGAGACTAAAATATTTCACAGTGTTTCCTCATCCATGAGAGACACTCTACACAAAAAAATGACCCGGTATGTGTGCACTGGTGTGTGTATGTGAGTGTTTATGTATATGCGGGTGGCTGCTCACACTGAGGTAAATGGAGTGTGAAGACTTTTCCTCCCCAGACATTCGTGTCTGTCTCTATGAGATCTGATTACTCAGCTGCAATAGTTAAAAATGCATGCATGCACACACAAACACACCCTTATATACAGGAAGTCGGGTAGAGTTGTGGTGTCAGGGTGGATCTGTGGAGCCCAGGACACATGCATGTTTTTTTTTTGTTTTTTTTTGCATCCAGACCTCACACATACACACAGGACACCCTCAGAGTTTTTCCACTTCATGTTAAAAGCGCTCTGTTTAATCTGGTGGTCTGTTGCTTCAAAACTGACTTTGACTCTCTAAGAGCCCATCATTTCCAGCTAAACAGCCAGAACACATCCCACTGGAAAGACAGGAAGCATTCTACTGGAAACCCCCCGAAAAAATGAAGTCAAAACATTTACTAACTAAGAGACTAAAGTATCTGTTCCACTCCCAAAAATCTCTCAACTTCAGGAATTTTGCATTTACACAATGGCAATATATCTTTAAGAAATTAAAACATTTCTTCTGCTGGGTCAAACTCCAGCTGTTGGAACCAAGGACTGTTAAAGGAATTTGCAGTGGGGATCAGTGTGAACTCTTTAGTGCTAGCAAATGTTTTATATACAACAATGAATACTGATTATAATTATAATATTGATCCAATATTTGTTCTTCCAGTTTTATGCAGCACGTTTTCTATTATACAACAGTTAGTTCCTGTCCACCAAGAATGCTGATAGTGGTGGGGATTTTTCAGTAATTCTTTCTGCAAATTACACCAGCAGGTAGATGTCTTTATGAATAAGTCAATGAATCATTCAGTCAAACGATTCCTTAAAATACACTGACTCATTCACGAATGAAACAAGCGACTGTTGCTACACTCTAAAAAGTGCTGGGTTATTTCCAGTATCACACTTGCAATTAGGGCTGGATAAGGCAATACCGTTTATATTGATATACAGTATAGTTTGATGTTACGAGCGCTTCTAAAAAATAGCAGAGGACAGTGTGAGTTGCCTCGAGGAAAGTGTAAAATTGTCCTAAACATGAGACATGGTTTATATTAAGGGCTTCAAAAAACTTGTAACATAGTTGACGTGTACAGTTAAATATACTATGTTTAAGACATCACAATATGAGTTGCTTAGGTTAGAAAGCATCTGAAAAGAAAAAAAATATCACACAGAATAATCTGAACCAGCAACACATCCCACAACATTTAAATTTATGCATTAGGATACTGGATAATACAGCAAATATTGTAGAGAATACATTTATAGACTGTTTTTGAGGGGAGTACAAGGTTTTATATATATAGGGGGTTCAGGGATGTAGACTGGACCATACAGGACTGTGAGAGAATCCATGTCAACTGTAAACCTTTAGAAACCTATTATGATATAAATCAATGTACTGAGACAGAAAGAAAGGGAAAGAGAGCGAGAGCAGTAGAGAAACAAATAGGACAGTTTGTTGCATTTTGTCGGTGAGACAAACACTATGGGGACACAAGAAAAATATGGAGTCAGCACAAACCCCACACATACGCGCGCACGCACACACACACACACACACACACCAGTAGACAGAATTG
>NW_015635045.1:235990-243647 GCF_001515625.1 Sinocyclocheilus rhinocerous | reverse complement strand
TATAAAGATAACGATATTAGCGTCCACACCAGCGAACGATATTGTCTGTTTATTAAGCGCACATGCGTCTGCCGCTTTAAATTCTTGAGCTTGTTACAACAGGATAGATTCTGATTGGCTGTCAGTGTTTTACCATTCATCAGCTGGAAAAAAATCGTTTTGAAAGTGATTCCAACGATGTCGTTCCTCTGTATCGTTATCGTTATAGTTGTGGTGTGAACTATGCTATTCTTTAATATTGAGAACGATTTTTAGAACTATATCTTTATCGTTATCTTTATAGTTATCGTGCTTGGTGTGAACGGGCCTTTAGGCTTTTGTTTTGGGGTTAATCTGAACACTGGGCCAGAATCACTGACACACACACACAATCACACAGTGCCGTTTGTCTGGATTATAACACTGTTGACACCCTGCTGTTTAATACAGGCCTAAGGTCTGTGATCCTGCAATTGACAGTGAACTCATGATTAGTGTTTATTTGCAGTCGGAGTACAGCTCCGCGGTCTGCATCCTGTCTACTGTATTAAGCCATGCACACGCAACACCATTAGACCTTCAACTGTGTTCACCTGCAGAACAAAAGCAACATCCTGAACCACTTTAGTGCAGTTGCACAAGCACAGACCTCAAATAAAAATACAGCTGAATCCATTACATTGTATGGACTGAACACAATTCAGAGTTTATAAACTGGCTCCCGTTTTATTTATGAGATGCAGGATGTTGAATTTGAATTGGAATCACAGGAAGATTAATTTTCTGAAATACTGAAAATGTAACAATTTAGTAACAATTTATTTGGGGATTAATATAAACATTTGGGGAATTGTTTAGTTTTTTTCAGCATGGTCATTAAAATTTAAGTTAATTTAACTTAAAATATCAAATACCTATAATTTGCCTTTCATTTATTATTAATTTAATCTGTTTCTGGAAATACCCCATATATTGTGTGTTTAATTAATGGAAATTAAAAAGCAATTCTTTCTTCAAATTTAAGTTTTATTTTTATTCTACTTTATTCACTTGAAATTGTAATTTTGAAGACATTTTCAATTTAATTCTGAATAGTGTGCAACAAAAACTTAAAATTCTGTTATCATTTGACAAACCTGTATGGAAATGTTTCCGCCACTGGATTAAAAAAAAAGGTAATATAAACTCGCAATTCTGATTTTTTTCTCAGAATTGCGTAATATAAACTCACAATTGCGAGTTATAAAGTCAGAATAGCAGGATATAAACTCGTAATTGCGAGATATAAAGTCACAACTGCGCAGTGCTTGAAGTGGGCCGGTACGCACCAGTTCTGTTGATTTGTGCTACCCTGTCAGATTTTGCTACCTTCCATTAAAACAGTGGGAAGTACAATTCGACAATGAAAAATGCTACCTGTAAAATTATGGTTTATTAACGTCTACACCTACCACAACCCTAAACCTACCCTTACAGTAATGCAAATACAGTAATTATGTGTTATATTCGCGGTTGTAGCTAGAAGGGATACAGCTACAGGAAACCAACAATAAATAATGTTTTTCTACCTATTAGATTGTTTTATTAAAGTCTACACCTACCCCAACCCTAAACCTACCCTTACAGTAATGCAGATACATTAAATATTGTTGTTCAGCATGAGAAAAAAGACGCAATACTGATGTGCGCATGCGCAGTAAACCCTGGTAGGACAATTTGATGGGTAGGATAAAATGTCAGGACACAGCCACTTCTATATTTTAGTTTTTAGGGTACCTGCACTTTTTTGTGTGTACCTCCACTTCTGACATGTTGCCAGTACTCGGAGTAAAAGCGTCAGTGTCTGGGTAATTAGAAATTACACTATATGCGTTCATGCCATATCAGAATTCCCGTAATTACGAGATTCCAACTTGTAAAAGGCGTTCACGTCCCCGTAGAACTCCTAATTACAACTTGTGAACTGGGAGTTTTCTGAGAGAGCTACGACTTGTATCACGTGACCGCTGTACCACCTGACCACCGTGAACAGCTCCGAGTAGAACGTCACGTGCTGTCATCTCGAAATTACGGTAATTACGATATGGCATGAATGCAGCATAAATCACACTACCCAGGCAGGATCACCTCTCATCTCGACCAATCACGTGAGCGAATTCAAGCGGAATAGGTCTACCTCATGTGAGAGCATGTGAGAGCAGCTTCTTTTTTTCCACTTCAAGCACTGCAACTGCGAGATAAAAACTCTCAATTCTGACTTTTTTTCTCGCAATTCTGACTTTTTTCCATCCGAATTGTGTGATATAAACTCGCAATTGCGAGTTATGAAGTCCAATTCTGAGGGGGAAAAAGACTGATACATTGATATAAGTTTATATCTCACAATTCTGACTTAATTGCATGTTATAAAGTGAGAAAAAAATCACAAATGCGAGAGGTAGCCTAAATTAGCATGTCTTTTTGTGAGATATAAAGTCTCAGTTGTCCTTTTTTTATTTTTTTATTGTTAGATGTTTGTCTAATGTTATTTGAATGTTACTACTTGTTTCGGAATGTTCAGAGAACATTCAAAAGTAACATTCTCATAATCTTTGCAAAATGATACAATGGAATGTTCCATTAATGTTTGAATAACCAAGAAAGCATTTTTTAAACATTTAAATGTTCAGAGAACATTTATAACGTTTTTATAAGTAAATGGGAACGTTAGCAAATATTCTTAGAACATTTTGTTAGCCAGGGTTCTGCTCTTATTAGCACTTGTGTGTTGTGCTACAGTACTTTAATTTGTATTCTCTCTGTTTTCTGTCACATTATCAGACGCGAGACTCTTTTAACCTTTTTTCGAAACAAAATTCAGAGATCTTAGACCCGTTTGAACCAGCTAAAACCAGCATAAAATGCCCAGAACATACTGATAACCAGTGTTAGGATGCAAGCTGCTCACCATCTGAACCAGTTTAGTTGCTTCGAGCTGTTTTAGCAGGTCATAAAGGTTTATGCTTTCAATAATTCATTATTAACTCTTTCCCGGCCAAACACGGAATTTTCCAGGTTTCCGTGTTTTCACAGTTATACGTTAGGGGGCGCTATTTCGCATCTCCTAAATGAGTCTAGAAAGTGCCGATCAAAAACACAGACCAGGAAGACACAGAAACGAGCGATCTCATATGTAAGCATATGCATATGAAAAATAACACGATCATCAACACTAACCGCATGGAAACTGACTAAAGCTACCGAGTGAAATGTGGATCCAGAAAGTGTGCAAGCTTTGGGAGTGCTGATGGAAGCCATCTACTGCATCTTTGCTTTGATAATAATAATGCTAAATATGATCCAGATGTAGTATTTGATAAAATGCGATTTTCTCTGCTTTTTGCTCAAAATGTTTTTTTAAGAAACCTACATACATTCAAGTGTTGATAAAAAACAATGCTTGAAGCTAGAATAAAACAGATTTTTTGTTTGAAAGTGGAGGGTCTAATCTTTATGTTGCATGTTCAGATATTCATACAACAAAATATTCTGGGGACCGTGAAATTATAGTGAAAATCAGCAAAAACGCTGGCGGTGGCTGGCAACTTTTTTCAAAAACGCTAGCAGGGAAGAGTTAAAATATATTTAAAGTTCTTTATATCAGTTTGGGCTTTATTTCTCTCAATTCTGACTTTAAACTGAATTATGAGATATAAGCTCTGAATTCTGGCTTTTTTCTTACAATTTCTCTCTCTCTCTCTCTCTCTTGTTTTGTTTTGTTTCTGCCATGGAATAAAACAGATAAAAGGTAATTGCAATAAAAAATGGTAAAAAATGAAAAAGGTAATATTTCACAATTCTGACATTTTTCTCGCAATTCTGAGAAAAGAAATCCACAATGTGAGATATAAACTCAAAAGGTCAGAATTGTGAGAGAAAAAGTTGCAATTACCTTTTTTTATTTTTTTATTCAGTGGCGAAAACAGGCTTCCATATATATATACCTTACATTCTTCTGAGGAACATAAAATAACATATACTGGGGAATGTCTCTCAGCTGTTATTTTTGTCCATACAATGGAAGTCAACGATTGATTTTGGTTAACAATTTTCTTCAAAATACTGTTTATGTCCCACAGAAGAAAGTAAGTCTCAGGTTTGGAACAAGATGAAGGTGAGTAAATGATGACACAGTTTGAATTTTTGGGTTAACAACCTCTTTAATATGTGGTAAATCTGCTGCAAACAAACAATTTGCCACAAAACTAATTTACTATACATGTAAATACGCTACATCGAACAATTTCTGCAAATCTCAAGTAATATTTGCCACAACAGTTTATCAGAACACTATTTTTATAAAGAATGACATGAAATTTGCCATCATCAAGTTTAATCCAGCTAGCCAAAAGGCCACGAGTTAATATGCTGAGTTGTACTTGAGGGATTCCAGGGTCCATGAATGAGTAATTTGATTCACCGATGAAGTTTAGCTCAAGATAAATGCAATTAATCAGCAGATTAAATGCAGTTAGCCCAATACTAATGCGGTTTAGCCCAAGACCAAGTTTAATATGTCCAGAAAAACATCCAAACTTGAATCAATGGAGCCTTGGAGCCAGTTGGTATATTAGCATGACGGGATTAGCATGACGATATGTGAGCTGGCATGCTAATGCTGTAGTGACAGGCTATGGTCAGTTAGCATTAGCTAGTGCTAATGATACCTCACTGATGTGTGAAATGTAATTATATCGTAAGCACATAATTTGCAATATTGCTCCATATGGTACAGAATGCTTGTGTGTGTGTGTGTGTCTGTGTGTGTGTGCGTGTGCATGTGTTTTAAGCAGGTCCACTTATGTTACTGTGGTGCATCAAGCATGTGTGTTTCATCTGGACTCTGAACTGGGACAAGCTCTCTCTGTCCCACGATGCATGATTGATTCATACCCTGAAGTGTTTGGGAGCCTGGACAACAAACCATATGTTCTACGCAAATGCAACAAATCCTAGCTCAAATTAAAGTAGTTCTTGATCAAAAACATAAAGCCCCTAAGTATCCTGGACAAAACAATCCTTCGCCCTAATGAATCTTTTGGCAAGCAGGACCTGACCCAAAAAATCTACTCACAAGTAATCATGGTCCTCATGACTCCATTTGGATTTTGCATCATCTTATTGTAACATTAGCCATTCATAGAGCCTGGTTTAAATGAATCTTCTGGCTAAATCAATCCAGCCCTACTGAAAACACAGTGGGATGGCATGCTGGTGTTTTTGCCAGATTTTTAAACTAGCAAAGACTTCCCAGGTCAGTTTTTTGAAAGCGATTAATACTTTTATCAGCAAAAATGCATTAAACTGACCAAAAGGGACAGTAGACTATTTTACATTGCTACAAAAAAAATCAATCTGAAATAAATTTCAACTTATGGGTGGCACGGTGGCGCAGTGGGCAGCACTGTTGCCACACAGCAAGACAGTCCCTTGAATCCAGGAGCCAGGAGGCCTTTCTGTGGAGAATTTACATGTTCTTCCCATGCACAATAAATAAAAGTAATAATTGAAAAATGTCTTGCTAAAACACATACAAAAGCAAATAATTTAAAAATAAATTTAATCATATATTAAACTTCGTATATAAAATAATATCAAAATAAATATCAAAATAAAAGAATGCATAAATTAATTAAGTTTATGAAGAATAAAAATACAGATAAAAAATAAGGAAAAAAATAAAGGGGAGAAAGTAATACAAAAATAAATTCATGACTTAATTTAATTAAATAATTAATTGTATTTTGCTTTAGCAAGCAATTTACTCCAGGTTTGGCCCTTCATGCATGTGAATGTGACACTGAAGCCTGGAATGATGTCTGATGAAAATTCTGATTTGCCATCACAGAAATAAATGTCATTTTACAATAGATATCAATATAGTTATTTTAGTTTAGCTACTTTGAATAATACTAATACTACTACTACTACTACTACTACTACTAATAATAATAATAGGACTTCATTCATAAACATTTTAAAAACTCGTAGCCACACTTTTGGATGGTTGTGTAGGTTAATGTTAATTTATAAATATACCATTGTTCATTGAATTATGATTATTCTAAATACAAGAAAGTGCTGAATTTAGTGTATTTATAAATGAACATTACTGTGTAACATTACAGTAAGTACTGTAAAAAATATTGTTCATTGTTGATTTATAAAATACATAAACCAATGTTAAAGTATTAAACCAAATCACATACTTCAAAACAGTCAGCATAAGAAAAACAATTAATGTATGAATAGACTATAAAACTAATTATGAATTCTGAACAAAGACATATCCTCGGTCTCTCTTTTATTGAGAAACAAGGTCTCTGTCTGCGCAAATGTTTTTGGAGGGACTGCAGCCTGTTGAAAGCAGCTGGTGGTTAGGCTACCCTTGGCCCGTAGCCCGAAGCGTGTTGAATAACACATATACATACATTCACACACACATACACACTCTGCATTCCATCACTGATCATCTCTGCACATGCAAAATATCCTCCAGACACACTCACCGGGGCCTTAACCCAGCACCTGGCATGCTATGTGTGTGTGTGTGTCAGGTCTTGGCCATTTGCAGAGACCTTAAACAAGAACACTGCACATGTCTTCTATATTATAAGTCTGTGCCTATGTCATGGTTTTGGTCTCTGTCGAGAAGTTCGAGTTAAAACAGAAAAGATCTGGTCTGGTCCAGGTACTCGAACACAAACCATACTGCATATTCATATGCACATCTTTTCGAATTGACCTTTGAGCAATCTGATGCACAGTAAAGGATGCTTAAAAACGCTCAGCAGAAGTGTGCACGGTGCCTCGTGGTCCTCCTCCGTTCCCAGCACCTCCAGCCCATCAGGATCACTCCATCAGCAAGCCACTTACAGCTCATTTTCCATCCATTCAAGTGTATTTTTCTCCCCCTCCCTCCATTTCTGTCTTTCATCCCTCAAACCATCTTTCCCTCACTTGCTTTCTATTATGCTCCTATCTTGTTCTGGTAGTGCTCTATTCTTCCACTTTTTCCTTCTCTTTCTGTCTCTTACTCTCATTACATTGCCAGTAGCTGAGGATGATGTTTGCAGGCTTGTGATCTTGACCCTAATATGCTAAATGTCTGTGCCTGCGGGGTCTGTCTCGTATCTCCCTTTTGCTCATGGAGAGAAGGCAGAATCCAGATCTCAGCTAAAGCACATATCCAGATTACAAACACATAATATTCCATTTAAGCCAGAGAGGTTAGCACGTCAGAGAATCCTTGGAGATAAAAGACAGAGCCATATTTGGTCACTTTATGCATGACTTCCGTTTTTGTTTTTAAAGGGGTCATATGATGCGATTTCAATTTTTCCTTTCTCTTTGGAGTGTTACAAGCTCTTGGTGCATAAAGAAGATCTGTAAAGTTGCAAAGACTAAAGTCTCAAATCCAAAGAGATATTCTTTATAAAAGTTAAAAGTCAACCACGCCCTCCTAAAATGCCTCGTTTAAATACACCCCCACATGTCTACGTCACGATGTGGGAAGATTTGCATAACGCCGCCCAAATGTTCACGCAAAGAAAGACGTAAGGCGTAACTTTTTCGATGTAGTTTTGTTGTTTCCGCCGCCATGTCGTAAAGACGCTGTGTGCTTCGTTGTGAAAGCGAA
>NW_015635045.1:231779-235881 GCF_001515625.1 Sinocyclocheilus rhinocerous | reverse complement strand
CTAAAACGCCTCGTTTAAACCCCCCCCCACTGCTCTACGTCACGATGTGGGAAGATTTGCATAACGCCGCCCAAATGTTCACGCAAAGAAAGACGTAAGGCGTAACTTTTATTCTCGCTGTTGCCGCCGCTGCCATGTTGTGGAGTCGCTGTGTGTTTCGATGTGAAAGCGAAACTACTTTGTTTAAACAATAATGTACATTATATGGAAAATAATGTGTTTTTTTAACCTTAAACCGCATAAACACATTGCATTACACCAAATACACAAAATAATGTTCTTTTTAACAACGTCATAAGACCCCTTTAAAACATGAGATTTTTTATTTAAAAAATTTTTAAGAAATATTTCTTATTATCAATGTTGAAAACACATGTGATTTTTTGCTGCTTCTTTCATGAATTGAAATTTTAAATGAACAGCATTTATTTGACAAAGAAATATTCCGTAACATTATAAATGTCTTTACTGTCAATTTGGATCCATTTAATGCCTTCATGATGAATAAAAGTAGTTTCTATTAAAAAAAATACTGACCCTAAACATTAAAATGGTAGTGTGCATATACAATAAATTATTATTAGTATTAAATAGCAATTGATTAATGTGTAAAAAGTTAAGAACTATATGAATTGTAATTACTAATGGTTTTAACCAGACAAAACAAATAGACCATGCTTATAGTTGAATATAGTGGAAAAAATATTATTCATCTCTTGCAAAGTATACATAGAAAAACTAGGGATAGGGAGTTTCTCCTCGCCATTGTCGCCATGGTAGATTGTTCAGTGGGAGTTGTAATATTCTCTGAAAAGCTGCTTTAAAGGGGTCATATGATGCTATTTTAAAGATCATTATTTTGTGTATTTGGTGTAACAGAATATGTTGACATGCTTTAATGTTCAAAAAACACATTATTTTTCAAATACTGTATCTTATCTATGCACAATCAGCTTGTAACACTCCAAAGAGAAAGGAAAACTTGAAATCGCATCATATGACCCCTTTAAAACAATATTTATTGTAAGTCAATAAAAATAAAATAATAGAAATACAAATACATTTTAATTGATTTTTCTTCTATTCAAATGTATAAATCAGTGCACACAATATTTTCCAGCTAATATTTTAGTATAGTGGCTTTAGGACAAATACAAGATAAATGCCAGTTATTTAATATCTGAGCATGTTGACTTTATAATATCACATTTACAGCATTTGATTTCTAACACAGTATAATTGGTTTGTTTTGAAATATGTATAGTTTTGTTTATATTTTATAGAGGAGGTCCTTCACAAAGGGAACGTAATTTAGAGGTTTATTCACAAATAACATTTAAATAAAACACCTGTTATATAAGGTAAGTTAAAGCTGCAGTCCGTAAGTTTTGCCTCTTTGTCGCCATCTCTGTTTGAAAACCTGGAATTGCAGCTGTGTGCGGAATTATCTAGCTTGCATGGATTGTGAGTCGGCACGGCTCCAGCACGGATGAATCTAATGTTCTGAAGAGTATGTGTGGCAGTCAGGTGTGGATATTTACTGTACTTCACAATCACAGATTCTAGCCTACGTCTTGGAATATGAATTTTCACTGTATATAGCCATCTGAACATATATATATATATATATATATGTACACACACTAGTATTTTCACTAGCTAATCTACTCACACTAGTATTTTCACTAGCTAAAAATGGTTTTAAGTCTATTATTTATATCAGGTAGGTTTCTTGAAGCATCTTGGAGACGTTGCCACAGTTCTTCTGGATTGAGTCTGTCTCAGTTTGTTCTGTTTCTTCATGTCATTCCAGACAGACTGGATGATGATGAGATCAGATCTCTGTGTGGAGCACTGGCTGTTATTAGACTCCTTGTGCAAACAAAAATCTCACTGGATTATTATAATTAATAGCAAAATGAATGTTTGGAAATGTGAACTGATATTTCCTATTGACACACTACAGCAAAAGATAGAAATAACGGACTTTTAATAATGGCTGTTTAAAATACTAGTGTTCTAATAATTTTGGCCACCACTGCGTGTATACAGTATATTAGTAATCTTGTGTATAAAAAAATTATTTCCAGATGGCTCACATGAAATATAGATCCTCAAAAATGCATACATACACATATAATAATTACTAAATATAATAAATAAGTAATCCTAAATAAATATAAACCACCTATAAGCATGAATTTAAGTATATAAATAAAGCACACACACACACACATACAATTACTTACATATTGCACATATTATTTAGCAATATAAAATATTAATATACAATATGTTTATCCTCATAAAATCACAAAACATTTTTCTGTTTAATAGAGGTGTCAGTATCTGCTTTATTGGACAGTACTTGTTGTCAGATTCAAAAGAAATCAGTATGGCCCATTTTTTGTAATCCAATGTTGTGCATCAAGTAGTCAGAAAACAGACTCCAATAATCAAACACTAATTGAGCATTTCAAACTTTTGTGAAGGTTGTGTGTAGCAGTTTGACTTGAAAACACCGCAATGAGCAGAAATACACAAGAGACATGTAAATTCAGAGCTTTCCTACAGCATTACTTTAGAGAACTATATATGCTTTGAAACATTGACAACGTGTCATTGTTAAGTTCTCTTTTTGATCCGAGCAAAACACTCTGAAGTGCACTGATTTACAACGCTTCAGCTTTCAGATCCCCCCATCAAATTCTACTCCAGAACCCCAGCGTGTTCTCACATTCTACCACACACCCCCACACCCCTAAAACCGTGAGCTTGTAAAAAATCAATAACATGGAAAACACTGTCAAAAGAATCCAGACAACTCATAAAAGAAGACATCTTACAAAATGAAAAACAAACACAAGCAGCTGTTCATCTAGCATGTGCTCGTAAACATCACACGCCGGCCCCGGAAAAAGGGGGGGGGGCTTTTTTCCTAGCGATGACATCCACTTTTAGCCATCCTTCGCCAAAAAAAAAAAAAAAAAGAAGTTATCAAGTGCTTGTTACATTCAAATCAGACATTCAATATCCCCGTATTTTCATTGCACTCTCTCTCTTTTATTTTCTCTCTCCAACAAAACACACACACAAAGTTGCCAATGATCCAGACACACTATTACGGGAAATGCGAAGAGGAAACGGAGATCAATAGGCTAATCAATGAGACAGTGTGACAGAAAAAGGAGATGTGTGTGGGTGAGTGAAACACAAGAAGGGAGATTTAGAGGTGAATCCAACAAGCTTGTTAATGTTGTGTAGCTTTTAAAGGAACGAGCTGTTTTAGCCTAATAACAATCAAAATAAAGATAAACAGAACACTTAATTAAACAGCCATATCTACCCAGTGTCAATGAGAAAGAGATAGCATTAGCGCTAGTTTGCTTGTTTATAAATCGATCTTCAGCTTAATTATCATCGTATTTTAAAACTGCATACAAATCTAAAAAATGAGCGTACAGCTCTACTGCATAATGATCAGTGCGCTGGAAAAATCACAGTAATGAATGCAGATTAATGAAGAGACCGCTTGTTTGGTTGTTAGTGGTGTATGAGATTTTAAATTGATACAATAAACTGAGATGTCTCAATAAACTGGTTATTAATTTGCAAATCCATCTAAATGATGGAATAGACCGAGTAAGGGTGTATCAATCAGGTAATCCCAGGTAACTACCGGGTTCTATTGTAGCTAGGAGAGACAATGACGCACAGGCTAAACATAGAACTCAGGTGTGCACACTGTCTGCCCTACCTGTCAGTGGTTACCATGGAAACACCTAGAGATAAATCACCTAACTTCCTGAGTTGAATGAGGTCACTATTTAGCCACTTTTGAAAGGACGTTAATGGGACAACCTCTGGTGTTGTATGTTCCCCAGTCAACCTCATACCTGATGACGCAGCATTTCTCGTTCAATATGGGCAAATTGCGCCTTTCTACAGGAAATATAAGACACTGAGAAGTCAAAAAGTCAAATCAGTGGTGTGTATGTGTATGTAACACACTCAGTTGGATTTTCATTTCATTGACGTCTCTCCCTTGTAGTAAACAGAAAAGAAACAGCATCTATATTATATTATTTTTATATATTATTAT
>NW_015635045.1:202186-231657 GCF_001515625.1 Sinocyclocheilus rhinocerous | reverse complement strand
GAAAAAAAACAACATCTATATTATATTTTTTTTATATATTATTATATATATTAAATATTTATGTTTATATATATATATATATATATATATATATATATATATACACACACACACACATCAATTTCAAAAATGTATATTTAAATTATTTTAAATAAAGTTAAAAATGTATCATTAATCAAAGTAACCAATCATTAATTTATTATTATTAATTAATTGAATTATTTTAATTAAATAAATTGTGAACAAACAGGAAGAATCATTAAATGAATCACTAAACAAATCCGTGAACAAATCATAAGATCTGTTTGAGAAAGAATTCAACTAGGGGTGTAATGGTATAACTTAAGTATTCGTACCGAAAAAATAAATAGAGCATTGTTTTAACCACTGCATGAGTGGAATTTATAGTTATACTATAAGTGGAAACTTACAGTTTTATATATTGTTACTTTTGATAAGAAACAAAGTCTCATCTTTCAAATTATGTCCATTTTTTCAGGAAATTCAAACAATAAATGCCATTTTGGCGCTCTTGATGTGGCGCGACAGATCGCTGTATAAATGTCTTCAGTTCAAACAGCAGCGCTGAGCGCGATCATCCCTTCCTTCTTCTTTACTACTAGTTTTAACATGAAATAAATATGAATGAATATCCCATGCCTCATGTAATCCCTCAATCAGTGTTTCAATCACAGAAAGACGTCAATAAAACAGCTTGTAAACAAAATGTCACGTAGCATTTCATTCACCTCAGACAAGTCATCAGTGTCCACAGTTCATTAGTTCGCTAGAGAAATGAAGTCAAGAATAAATCTGTTATGAAACAAGTTATGACAGCCACTGTGTAAATGAATATATTTCAACAACAAATAGAAATTTTATAATTTAGTTCATTTAAAAGCTGTATTATGTGCAATTTACATGTTTGCATACAATTGTTTTTTTTAAGTTGAGTGTTGATTATTATATTTAAAAATAAATAGTAATTAAATTAAATATTAAATTGTTAATTGTAACCCTATAGTTTAGAGCATAAGCTGAGGTAGATTTTTATCCCTAAGAGAATTGTAATTATAATTGGATTTATTTAAAGAGAGCAATTTGTTCAGGAAACCACTGTTGAATAAAAAAAAAGAAGCAAATTTATGTTAAGTTTTTTCCCCTGCTGTACCGAAACATACAGTGACGTCAAAACCGAGGTTCGTACCAAACCGTCATGTTTGTGTACCGTTACACCCCTAAATTCAAAATATTTTGCTGACTGCAAAGTGTGTGCTTGTCTCTCCATATGTTTCTTTCAAAATGTGTCATTTCACTGGGTTTTTGTGTGCGTTCTCTAGTTTCAGTGTGTCTGTATGCCACATGGAGACTACTGTTTGTGCTGATGTGTGTCTTAAGGGTATGTGGATCAGTTGGCACTGAAACTGCTAGCAGAGAATGAATGCCAATGTGGACGTGTAGTCATTACCCTCTCCTGGCCTGGCAATGATGTGGTTAGTGTAGCGTAGCCTATAGCCTTGAGCTCTTACAGCACGGCCTAACCATCAGAGCACCTGCACAAGCCAGCATGTCTCGTTGCCTGTAGCTCAAGCAGAACACTGAAGCTCTCATAATGCTCTTCTATCCTTTAGCTGCTCTGCGTTCTCAAAGTGAATACTGCTTCGGTCATACCTTTACAAAAGATTGCCTTGATACAAATCATAATACTGCAAATATGATTATTGTATTACAGATATTTTATTACGGATATTTTATTACGGATGTCCGCACTTTATTTAAATACAGCTGTACACCTAATCACACACACACACACACACACACACACATACACATACAAACACACACACTGTCACTCTCACAAACACATGAAACAAACACTCTCTTTCTCAAGTGTCCGGCTTCATCATCTTTCCACCTCACTTTCCATCACACACACATACACGCACGTCTGACCTGTAGAGATAAGCTATGTGGTAAAGGTAAAATATGCCCTCTCTGAATGTTAAACAGCGGAGAGTTCCCCGGTAACATCATTTCTGAGACGGCCAATCACACCGGCAGACGAGTGGACAGAGTTATCAGAACAGACGTCAACTCAATTTTATCTCGCATCTCCAACATAAAACACAACCCTTTTCAAGGTGAATTTGCTACGGTGTAATATGTGTAACTGTGAACTCCATCTTACGGTAAGTCTTAGTTGACTGACTGAATATTTAGCCTCTGTGTGAGACAGCAGACTGATTCAATAAAGTGTGTCAAATATTTGAAGCTCGCATTTGACTTGCTGATGCGTTTGACAGACTAATGTCTGGGGAACCGCTGCTGGATATAAACCTAAAGCAAAGGATTTAACAGATCCGAACTCCAATGAGTAAACCTGAAAAGAAGCGAAGAAGTGCTGACTCTAGAGCAGTTCAAAAGTTTAAAAGCGCTGCCTCTAAAACGGAGGTCAACCACGTTAACAGATCCCAGATCAGTGTCAGTGACTTTCTTAGACTTTCAAATAGGAAACTTCCTTCCTTCAGTGTAAAACACTCGACACGATGGCAAATAATAACACTGTGGCTTCGACAGGAAATCTGAAATTGGGTTAGTTTACATGCTATCAATGCAGTGCATTTGTGTCATAAACAGAGCGACCTGCCAAAAGTGCATTTTAGCTGGTGTGTTGACAGCATATACATATAATGCTTCCTCCAAACCAAATATTTACAGACAAGTCTGCTATTTGGAAGCACTGATGGACTTCGCTAGGGCATCGTGACGTCTTGAACCTCCCCAGACACGAAACACATAGGACAAACACGCACACGCATACTGACAGTACAACACCAGATGGTTTCAGATGCTGTTTGTCCTTCATTTGGCCTCTGCAAGAGTTTACTGACTCTAAAACTGTGCGCAAATATTTAGAAAGGGTAGCAGGCTGAAAGGTCTTGGAAAGAAAAACAGCATATTTATAATTAAATATGTTCTATTAGTTTGCATAAGATCTGACCCAGCCCTCCTCAAACCCCTCTATCAGGCGTTTGTTTAAATAAAGCATGACAAATTGTAGAACAACAGATGCGCAGCACTGATAGCATAATGGAATCAGCCTATGACACAAAGGTTAAGACGAGATGTTCTTATCTGATGCCACATAAAGCCATTATTGATTTGATGTACGAACACGGAACTGCAGGGCTGTTGGATCATTCGAGCAGGAGCAGGTGTGGACTTTGGAAGGGGGAAAAAAAAAACAATCAGCCAGACCAGGAACTTTCATAATACATGAGAGTACAGTCTGGCAGTGTAGATTTCAGACAGATTGAGAGACACAGACATATAGATAGATCGAAATAGAGGGCCAGACAAATGGAGGCATATACCAAACTGCTTAACAACTTCATGTCTCTGTCTGTTTCAACGGGAATAGTGCCAGAAAAGACCCCCATTACATATCATATCACATTTCATATGTAGGTGCTGACCTTTAACTACTTACGGTTAGAACTGAACACATTCCACCCATTCGGCAACAAAAATCTTTTTTTTTCCTGGCCAGAATATATTCAAATATATGCTAAATATATGTTGTAAACAGCATAGCTTTTGAAAATACAGTTTGTTTAAACATTCAAATGCTTAAATATATTACATTATAGTGTGCAAGAATTATTATTTTTTTTAATATATATTTTAAACAATATAGTTATATATTTAGTGAAGTGAAGTGAAGGGAAATATTTAGTGGGGAAAAATATAATATAGGCAAAAAATTTAAGTAAAACATATATTTACAGTATGTAAACATTTTAAAATGTATATCAGCAATATATTTTATGACTATTTTGAAATATATTTAGGTAACAGTTTATTTTAAGGCGTCCTTGTTCAGTGTTGCCAAGTCCGCGGTTTTCCCGCGAAAACCGGGCTACTTTAACACTATTGCCACGGGTTGTTTTTCATGTCCACGGGTTAAAGTGACCCCAATAACGTGATATTAAGCCCCTGGAATGCGAATTTTACCAGGGGAACCCCGACAAAAAGCGTGTATTTTACCCTCCGGAATGCGATTTTTACTGGGGGCTCCCCCTCGAAACGGGCTAGTTTTGAGTAGCAATTGGGTGTGTTTCATTGTGAAAACCTGGCAACCCTGTCTTTGTTACACGTTACATGTACTTGCTACAATATTATAATAACAATTAATTATGCATAATTACATGAAAGTAACCCTAAGCCAAACCCTAATCCTAATCCTAACCATATAGTAAGTGTACATGTAGTTAATTAATATTACTCCGTACTTAAATGTATAATTACACTGTAACAAGGACACCTTAAAATAAAGTGTAACCTATATTTACTTTTTTTTGCAGTTTGAACATAAGCACTGCATTCTACACAAGCATGTCTCATTTGCATTCTAAATGTTTCAGACTGTAATTCGTTATGCATCGCCAAACCCTGACCCATGGACATTCCTGTCCTTCACAGCACAGAGCCACACATTCATAGCCCAATGTCACCCATGACTCAGTTATTAATAATGACTTCTCAAAAATTAGTTTAACAATTCCACCTAATTCCTGTGCGTATGAATAAAGTTTGAAGACTGCAGCCCACAGCGATTATTATTACGTATTTCTAGCTATTACAGCACGTTAAGACAGATCAAACACGCGACCTGTCAAACACACACGGCATGAGAGACATAAAGTGTGTGCGTGTCTGCACCGCTGCAAATTATCCTCCACAACCCTAGAACATTAGAGAACGTGCTTTGATATTGCTTCGAGCCTAATATAGTCAGCAAACTCTCTAACCACAATGAATTTATTATTTCTAAAGAGGAAAAAAAAAATTCTCAAATGCAGAAATATTAGCTTATATACCGAGGCCGCTCTAAATCTCCGAGTCCCACCGCCATGACATTAATGACTCTCAGCTGAAGTTCAGGCCAGCGCTGATCTATCGTTCCGCCCCAAATGAAGACAGTGTTTTTGGCTGTCCAGGTTTTATTTCTAAAAGAAAACTATTGATTTAGTAATAAGAGGCATTCTGCTGCCATACAGGTGGTCTATGTATGACAGCATGATTTACAGCAGAGCATTAAAACTGTATCAATATTTTACTGCTTTGGATTTTGATTCAGGACCATCATTTGGGCATTAATGTCTAAGAAGCTAAAACAGAAAATAGCGGTCACTGTATTGTTAGCTCTGTGTTCAAAGACAAAAACATTAAAGGGATCATATGATGTTGCTAACCAAACAAAGTAGTTTCGCTTTCACAACGAAACACACAGCATCACACCCGGGCTTGAGTGAGCGGAGGACGGCGGGCTATAAAGTATATCTCTTTGGATTTGAGACTTTAGTCTTTGCAACTTTACAGATCTTCTTTATGCACCAAGAGCTTGTAACACTCCAAAGAGAAAGGAAAAATTGAAATCGCATCATATGACCCCTTTAAAGGTTAAAAAAAGTATCATATTTCATAAATACGCTTTGTCTTACAAAAATCTCCAACACTCACACACAGAATAAACATGCCAGAAATGGAATTCATAAATAAGCTAACATATATACTCATGCACATAGAGACACACAACTTAGCCCAAAAAATATGTCAAACTGAGTGCCAGTTATTGACAAGTGTCACTTGTACACACAAACATACTTTGGCCCCTGAAGGCAAGAGTGAGAATCAGGCACTGATGAGACTCTGACAGGGCTTGTGGCAACTTCTGCTGGTGGCAATTACTTAATATAGCAAACTGACATCAAGATTATTAGAGCGGATATTAAACAAACACATGCTCTTTCTTTGTCTACCTTGTGCTATATTTCACTCGAGCCAAGAGAAGCACAGAAGACATTCATTTAATGGCAAATACATTACATGCAAAGATCTACATACATACAACATATACTGACTTATATTAATACAACAGTCACAAAGACTCTCTATCCGACATGCACAAATGTTTCAAAGACATCTGATACAAAAACAGATCAAGGTCATTGTGTGTGTGTGTGGTGAAGATGATGTAAGTGTTTAAATAGGCAATTTCCTTCTCAAACAGTGGCTGTCCCATTTATTCAATGAGCTGCAGTCTCTCTCTCTCTGTCCTCTCGCTCCTCTATTAGGTTACAGTGCTGTGGCTTGTTGCTCTCTTTGTGCGTGTAATAATTGGGCAAGTAAATGTGTGATCATGCTCTCTTTACGGTCATCGTCCATTTCTTCATCACCAGACAGATAAACAAGTAATAGTATGCACACACACTGTTCCTGTGTTTAGTGGTGGCATGATCATCATCTTCATCATGGCTTTTTGTTGAATGAAACGGACCACACATGCCCCAAACATACTCAAAACAAAAAACACATTTGTTTTTCTATCATGGTGGAGAATTTCCGCTGACTTCTATTGTTTTTACTGAGACAAACTTATTTGTATTTTCAGGTCATTATTTATCAAGTTTATCATAACAAAGACCATTACAGTAAAATTAAACAAAGTAAATAAAGTAAAAAACAAAATTTTAATGACTCCAAAACTGTCTACATTGAAATAAAAATGGCCAAAAAATAAATATAATTGTTAGTTTTTAATACATGGTGTATTATACACTACTATTCAAAGTTTTTTTGTTTGTTTGTAAATAAATTAATGCTTTTATTCAGCAAGGATGCATTAAATTGATCAAACGTGAATTCGGTTTCAAATAAATGCTGTCCTTTTGAACTTTTCTAATCAAATAAGCCTGAAAAAAAATATTTCACAATATTACTGTTTATTTTTGAGTAAATAAATGCAGCCTTGGCAAGCATTACAAATCTTATCAACCCCAAATAATGTAGAACCTGAAACTTTACAATCAGCCACAATTAAATGCTATTAAACATTTTTACAAGGTACAGTTAAATGTATTAACTTTTTTTTGTGCTAAAATACAAAAACCTAAAACTAAAAAACTTTTTAGTAATTTAATGAATTTCAAATTATTTTATAATGCTTTTGGTCCCCACAATATTGGCAATACCTGACCATACACACGTTTGACTTGCTGAAGGTTAGCCTAACCCAACATCTACCTCTAAATACACACCTTACTGAAACTTTTTGCATTTTTAGATGTATTTGTTTTATAGTTAATGACTTTATTAAGTTGTTTTCCTTGTGGGGACAGATGGCTGGTCCAAACAATGTAGGTAATGTCAGGTTTTACTGTCTTTGCTGAGACATTTGGTACCTAGCAGACCCTCAGTCACACGCACATACATACAATACCGGTTGTTAGTGTGTGGGATTATGGGTAATGTCAGCTCTACTTTTTTAATATTTATAAGCAGGAAGGAGAGGAAACGTCCTGGTGTGTCATAAAGCAGTGTCCAGACACCTCATAGCTGTCTGATAACCTGCCAACACCACAGCAAAAAGCCCTCACACGCCTCTCTCGTTGCTTCTGCTTCTATTCTTCCCTCTCTCTCACACGATCTCACCTACAGCATGCACACAATCTGTGCCTGTCATTTTCACTCAGACTAACTTTACCTTAAAAAATCTTCAATAAAACTCTTACTTGCAAGAACTCCTACTTCCAACTCTCCCTTACTGATGTTTAAAGAACTCTCAATGTTAATTGATGTCTAATGAACGCAAAAGAACACAAGAGTTATCTACTAAAATTAAGCTGTTATTTTATATAAAAGTGACTGATAACCATGACTGCCCCTGGACCCTATCTACTTTGACTGTATGAAACAGAGCAGCACTCCACTAATTTTTGAGTTCAATGAAATAAAGTCATATAAGTTAGGAATGTCACGAGGGCAAGTAAAAAATGAAAGAAAAAAAGGTCCTTTTTTTGGGTGGACTATCACTTCAGTGAAATCATATAAAATGTAATAAATGTCTAATGAGATATATTAATATTAATAATGAATTCTTATTGAATCAAGATCAAGATCAGGCTGACACAACACTGATTCTCTCATTCTTGTTATCTTATTATTAATGACATCGTTATTAAGGGAATTTTTTTCTTTTTTCAAAAGTGAAATCATTTTCCAATTGCAATCAAATCATATATGTAATTTGATCATTAGTCTACTGAAGCTTATGGAGGCAGGTTCTCTCAATGTCCCGAAGGCCCTGAAGTAAGTGCAGACAACCTGACTCGTTACACTACTCTCCTTGTGGTTAAATATTCATAAAGCAGCATTTATGAATCAATAGATTATTTATAAAAACTGACTCAGAAAATTCATGTAGTTAAAGTAGTGAGTGGGTGTGTATGTGTGTGTTTATACAGTATGTCAGCATTATTTCCCTATATATGACAAAGCTTCATTTTGGGTACATACAAAATATATATTTTAAATTATTACTATATAAAAAAATAAAAAAAACATAAAAACAGTTTGGGATATGGTTATAGATATATTAACTATTAACTAGCTGCTTATTAGCATGCCTATTATTAACATATTATCTGTTTCTTAGTACTTAGAAAGCATTATTCTGCATGACCATATTCTACATTCCTAATCCTACCAATATCTAAACTTTACAACTACCTTACTAACTATTAATAAACAGCAAATTAGGAGTTTATTGAGGCAAAGGTCGTAGTTAATGGTTTGTTAATAGCGAGAATTGGGCCTTAAAATTAAGTGTGGCCAAAAAGTTGTATAAGTCTATGGCGTGTCCTCATTCAGTTGGCTAAGTAAGCTACCAACGCTGTGAGATAAAGTAAGACAAAACATGATTAAATGAAAAGAAAACTACATTTAGTACTGTGCAATAAAAAAGTAAAATGTGTCTGGTGCTATAGTTTTTTTTTAGCTTGCAAAGTGTCACGGAAACACCTGCCTCACCAGCCGAATCAGCCTCCTACACCCGCTCACAATCACCTGATTACTAATCACGGACACCTGCACCCACTTACCACTCCATTCAAATACACACTCACCTCAGTCACTCGTCGGCTGGTCTCAAGGTTACAAGCATCTCAATACGGGCTCCTTACCTGCCTGCCAAGCTGGGAAATCCTCCTCCATCTGCCGAAGGACACGATTCTCACCCCAGATAAGACTGTGTTCTCTGCTTCCGTTGATTCCTGAGTTTGATTCTTTTATGTTGGAAGCTTCTCCTCAGTTGCCTTAATAAACTCACCAACTTACTCTAATCTGCCTGTTTGCCTCCTTGTCCCGGTTGTGACACAAAGAGAGAAGGCTCAAATCAAGAATCACTTTTTTTTTTTTTTTTAACAAACCAATCAAAATTTCATCAAGGTGGACAGCCAGTGATCACCATGCAATTTAGTTTTGACATTTATATAAAACATCCTTGTGGTTCACAGGAGAAAAGGTCTTTTTAAAGCAACTCGACTGAGTGGTGTGGTGGTGAATGTTGATTTCTCTTACAGAATTTTAGAAAAAACACTTTTTAAACCTGTGGCTTTTTTTTTTTTTTCTTGAAAGTTGTTTTCAAAAAGCATTTGGCACAAAAACCTGCATGACACATTTAAGGGACGGTAATAATCACTTACATACATTGTGGGGACCATCCAAATTAATGACTAGGCTAGAATGCCAAAAGGTTTATGTGTGGGTTAGGTTTAGGGGTTGGGGGCAAGAAAATATCATTAGCCTAGTATAACAACAGAAACCCCATCATGATAGAAAACAAATCTGAATGTGTGTTTTGTGTGTGAGAGGCAGAGGAAGAAAGAGAGAGATACAGATTTGAAATGACAAACTGCTCAGTGTGAGAAGTGAATGCTGGTGCGTCATGCTGCAAACCTCTCCGATATGACAAAGCGAGTGAATTTGCAGAATTAACAGTCCTGACAGAGAAGCTTGACTTCAGAGACACTGTCAGACTGACAGGACATCGCCACAGCTCACCCTGCTGGCCACAGTAAAACCCTACAACCTCGCTGCACACAAAATATCAGGACTTTCACTATCTATAACAGCTGACACCCTCTGATATCCTAAAATCCAAAGTCATCCTAATGTCTGTAAAATTATTATTATTCAAATGACCATACTCTTTAATTGCAGTTCTACAGAGTTCATTCCTCTTCAGCCAGTTTAAAATACAACATATCAAGCATAATTTAAGGAGTGAATATACATGAATCATTATCTCACTCACATATTCAACATGCTAGTATATTAATATCATACTGTAATGTCCAGCGTTGGTCAAGTTATTACTGCACAAATAAGTACTTTGATATTAACACACATAATTGAACTCAATACAAAAAGTTCTTTCAAACATTCAGAATAAATAACCTTTCATGTTATTTCAAACACACACATTGATTTAGTAACCCTAAACCTTTTAGAATATTAAAAAAAAAAAAAAAATGAATGAGAACATCCCCAAAAGGAGGTCTTGTCAGATTTAGCTTACTTCTGGCTAATAATTTGATTTATGTCTTAAAATATGTTTTGTCAGATTTAGATCTTCTAGGGATAAATTTGTCCTCAAACTAAAGCTAAGTACATACATACACACAGCTCTGTGGTCTGGATATGATTTCCATGCTTTAGGAGTTTGGGAAATTTTTGGAGGCCATGCCTGCTTAATTTCCTCTGAGGAAACACAAACCCTGACTCTAATCACCCAAACACACACAAATACGTATAGAGACAAACACACACACACACACACACACATGTAATCACTACCTCACTGCACACAATATTATACTGTTTATCCTAAACAAACTACTAGAGAGAGTGTGAGTCAGAGCTGTGCCATAGGAGAGAAGAAAGACAAACAGAAAGAGTGATTACAAGTGAGTGAACAAGAAAGACAAAAGCAAAGGAAAAAGTAATATCCTGTTTGGCTGAGGAAAAAAAAAAACACACATTAAAAAAAGACGAAGACAGAAGAATACACACACACACACAGAGTTTCCACAGAAGAAAACAAGCCTTGATGACAGGCTTTTGTGCATTTATGATCCTTGGTGAGAATATATATTAATGTTTTAATTTTATAAATTATGAAGGAGATTGTATGTACGTGTATGTGGTTGTGTGGATGTATTTGTAGGGCAGCTAAAAGCAGGTACAAGGAGAAATTAGCACACTCATTTATCACCCGTGTTATCTGCCCTAAAGGCCAGCAACGAAACACACACACACACACGTCCTCAACACAAACTAGTTACAGGAACATCCAAAAACTTTCACACCAAACTTCGAGCCATGAGAACTCTCCATAAATCCTTGAGAGGCTTATGCATCAAGATTAACAAATTCTGCAAATTTGGCTTTTCCCACTGGAAAACATTAACAGTGACAAAGTATTAAACGTTTGGTATTAAGTATTAAGCTCAACTAATTTCTCTCCTACTTTCCTTCCTTGGCACAGGAAATGTGATATTTGCTATTCATATTTCTAACATACGATGCTTGATTAAAATCTTAGAAACTCAAAGTTTTAATTTAAAAAATATTATTATTCTATATTTTTTTCATACAAAATATCTTCATGGAACATGATCTTTACTTAATATCCTAATGATTTTTGGCATAAAAGAAAAATCTATAATTTTGACCCATACAATGTTTTTTTGGCTATTGCTGAAAATATACCCCAGCGACTTAAGACTGGTTTTGTGGTCCAGAGTCACATATTATAATATTGATTTTGTGCATCCTCTTGATTTGAGTTCGCAGTCACAGTTTTTTGTAGTTTTGAGTTAGTTGCAAAGACCGCTCAATCAGGTTTAGTAAAGCCATTTCTGTTCACTAAAACCTAAATGAATCATTAATATGTTTAATCCACTTTTGACATAAGGCTAGGACAAGTCTGTAATTAACTAGTTCAACTGGTTAGGGAAGCTTGTATGCATGTATAGTGGGATTACCTCAAGATAAAAAACACTGAATTATCTGGAGATCATCTAGAGACCCCCACCGAACCGTATCTAATTTAATCCAAATGCACTGAATTCAGAGCTTGGAAAACACTGTCTATGTTCTCAGACAAGGCCATGTCTGGGTCTCCAAAGCATTTTCTCTATTTATATTCATTTCATTTCTTACCAACATGGCCTGACCAGTATATACCGCTTTATAATATCCTGAATAATAACTCATTAACATGTTTCATAATACTAAACAGATCAGTAATTGATGCATTCAGATAAGACCTAAGGAGTGAGCAATATATCATTACTACATCAGTATTACAACATGTTTAATTTACAGGTAACAGTCGAGATTAGACATGCTCATCTCCACTATTTTTACATTTAGTTGAAAAAATTGCTGTCATGTATTAAACAATTAATATTTAAAAACACGAATACATAATAATACAATACCTAAATTCACCTTTAATAGCACAAAGAAAATTAATTCAATAGCAAACAGAACAAATACTGCAAAATTAAACAACTTGACAGAACTTAACCATTACCACATGCTGTAAACTAAATGCAAGTGCAGTCTCCTGCAGCAACCCGACTTGCTCAAGGGCAAAGTTTTGATCTCAGTAAGTCTGCATCGTGACTTACCTGAAATTAAATATCCTCCCTTTGTGTTAATACACCAGATCATTAACCATCCGGCCGTGATCTGAGCAGAGACTTTGAGAAGGAAATATTTGGGCACCATGCTGGAAGACTAAAAACACACTGGAGGAAATTTGATTTATCTAATCTTTTATGGTGATCAGTCAGCCTGGAGGGAAGCGGAGAGTCAAACAGTTTTGGTTGGTACAGTTCTGCGCGCAAGATTTATTGATTCTTCACTTTCAGCGTACATTTAAGCCTCTGAGAAAATGTGTTCATTCGAGTTATTTGAACCAAGTGAATTATAAAGCAAAACATGAAAACAAACTTGAGGTTGCCTTCCGTGAAAACATGTGTTTTAATGGGTTCACTACAGTCATGAAAAGTATGTTTATATATTACTATGGCTTTGATGTGTGCTCCAGATAATTTGCCAGCTATACTGTTGACACGATTAACATGCCACACGCATCTTCAAATATTATTAAGTATTATTAAAAATGTATCATGTGCCAGATGTTCAAATTAAGAACATAACCACATTAAATACAAAGATTTCAGACTACAGACTCTAATCAGCAGTTACTCTCTGTGAATACAAATGACTCTGCAGGTTATTTTAAGGTAAGAGTACTATCTAGTTATACAGTGAAAAATTTAAGGGGGTCTGAATACTTTCCGTACCCACTGTATATACATATATACACACATTCAAATCTGTGTTTCCCCAGCCCGTCCTTAATACAGAGAGTCCATGAAGAGTACTTAGTCCCAGCAGACCCAACATCATCTGGGTCAAAGATTGAGTGGAAAACATGTGTTCCAAAGAGAAACACAGAAAGAGAGAGAAATGATGTTCAGATGTGAGCATACAAACCTCTCACTGTGAGAGGACAGACAGATATGGATCAGCTGAAACTCTATCTGAACTGCATGTATTGAATTACATAAGAGATCTAAGAGACGTCTTTTGTTACCCCCACAGCAAAATACTTTTTCTTTCTTATACACAAAACAGTCAATTCACCAGTCAATACACTAGCACTGGGACCATTAGGAGTCATGTTATAGATTGTCAGACGTGCTGTGATTCTAGAGCTTTTTAAAATAATAATAACTGTAGAATTCAAAGAAAATACACTCACTCACTTTGGATTGACATCTGATTCACACACAAAGCAATATTACTGACCGCCTTTAAACACACACACAGTCATCAATATTCTCTGTCAGACTACAATAACATGAAATGAAACATTTACAGCCTAAGCAGTGCCACCTCCTCGGTTCCAATGAGAAAACTAAAATTCACACTTAATATTCAGTGCAGGTAAAACGTGTGATGCATTCCTCTGAGGACTACGCTCTTGTCTTTGTGCTTTCTCAGAACGTGTGGATCTGATGGAGGGAGAGAATGGGTCTTGAAGAACTTAAGCAGCAAAAAGCTGCAAGCCAAAATATGTCAGATGACATCCTAGTATGTCAAACATGTTGTACACACCGACACACGCACAGACGCAACTCCTAAGCTTTGGTAAAGTTCGAGCATTTGAACGTCTCTGAAAACACAAATATGCACCGTTGCTGGTTTCCTCATCTATTTTTTATATCGACAAAAAAAAAAAGAGCACAAAGGGACGAAGGGAGGTGTGAAAAAAGCTGTAATAGTTGCGGCGGGTTGAACTCTCCTGTGTACGCTCTAATACGGCACTATTTTCGCATATATTTTAACGCTGAAAATTGATCACTGGGGACCACTATGTGCTGAAAAACAGGCCTACTGACCACACACACAACATAAAAATATGTTCAATAGCTATTGAATATTTTTTTTAAATGTAGCTGGTCTAAAGTTAACTCATTCATAGTGATCATCAGAGACCATATGAATGTTCACAATGCAATTCATGTTTAATTTTTTTTGGGGGTAAAACTTTAATATAGGGACCAATTCTCACTATTAGCTAGTTGCTTATTAACATTCCTATTATTAACATATTGGCTGTTTATTAGTACTTATACAGCACAGCTTGGGCATGACCATATTCTACATCATTAATCCTATCCAATACCTATACTACTTAACAACTACCTTACTAACTATTAATAAGCAGGAAATTAGGAGTTTATTGAGGCAAAAGTCGTAGGTAATGGTTTGTTAATAGCGAGAATTAAAATAAAGTTAAAAAAAAATGCAATTTTTGTATTAAATATTAAAGTTTGGGTTACTTGAACATTTTTATTTTATATTAGATGTAACCGTTTTTACAGCTGAAGAATTAAAGACACGATGGACTGATTTTCTTGATAAGGGATGATTCTCACAACAATTATGGAAATTGGATTCTGAAATAATGTGTTTTGAGTTTGGAGGCCTAAATATTTTGGAAATGAAATGAGTTTTAAATTGAAAATATGAATTATTTTGTGTGAAATCCGTTCAAACAATCAACAAATGAAAAGTACATCATTTACAGATGAAGGACTCACTAAACAGCCCTCTGTGTTCGTGGGTGCAGGGCTTTGTAGATTAGTGAGCGTATTGTCCCTTTAAGAGCACAACTAGGTCGGCGGTCGCTGTGGCGTCGGCTGTGTCTGCGAGGCTAGTTGGGGGTACTGGGCGAAAGAATTTAACTCCAGACTTGCCTGACATAATACTGAAAATGCAGATTAACCCCTACTTTCAAAAGTGGAGGAGAACCACAAGAGGTCAAACTTGCCTCGCCTTGAATCCAGACGAAACAACCAGAAATCATCTACATGCTTCCTATCGAAGACATGCAATTCTTTCACACACAGTCACAAACAAACAGCTAGGCCCAAACCCCACAGAAAAAAGTAAGAAAACATCATACTTCTATCAACATTGATGCCCTAACAACAACACTGTCGCTCCTTAACTCATTATCCACGCTAAAATGCACAAGTATTTGGCTGTGTGTCTACACTTCCCATGAAGTACGAAGATGTCAGATAAGTCTTAACCATGAGGACCATTTCAGCCCACTATCACACTGAAATATTCTTGCACTGCCCCCTAATGGTTCACTCCCACACTGCAAGGCACATGTCACCTCTCCACAACAGATGGGAGAGCGTTCTTTGAAATATTCTTTAGATATCACACATCCCATCTATACGAACCGGGATAGTCAGCTAATGCATGAAGTGACAGTGTAGAGGTAGGTGATAGTGTCATTATCACTTAAGAGATGTCAATGACAGGGTGAAGTTTATTTACTGTACAGTGATCAAGCAGAAGATCAATATGTGTGTGCGCATTCACACAGCAAGAGGATGGTCTAATTATCTAATCGTTTCTGTTGAACGATTGCTCATCCCCAGCGTGGCATTTGGAAGACAGGCATCAGAAACTCATTTTAATGCCTATTATTAGTGCACACATAACTGAGAGTAGGAGTGCAGAAGTGAGGAAGGGAGAAGGGTGGGCGGCTCTGTGAATGTCAGATTCTCTTTTATTAACGCTGGAATTTTGTAAATCTAATTGAATGTTTTCTCAGGTTGGGCTGTGGCGTTTAACTCAGTCAGCACAAACACATGCACGCACACACACATTCAATGCCGTTCAAAAGTTTGGGATCAGTAAGATTTTTAATGTTTTTTTAAAGAAGTTTCTTATGCTCATCAAGGCTGCATTTATATGATCAAAAATACAGAAAAAAATGTAATTTTGTGAAATATTATTGCAATTTAAAATAACAGTTTTCTATTTTAATATACTTTAAAATATAATTTATTCCTATGAAGCAAAGCTGAATTTTCAGCATCATTACTCAAGTCTTCAGTGTCACATGATCCTTCAGGAATCATTCCAATATGCTGATTTATAAAAAGTTAAAAAGAACAGTGATTATTCAAAATAGAAATTTTGTGTTAAAATATACACTACTATTCAAAAGTCTGGGGTCAGTAAATTTTTTAAAGAAATTAATACTTTCATTCAGGAAGGATATGTTAAATAGATAAAAAGTGATAGTAAAGACTTAGAAAATACTTCTATTTTGAATAAATGCTGTTCACTTTAACTTTTTATTTTTTCAAAGAATTAAAGAAAATGTATCACCGGTTCCAAAAAAATGTTAAGCAGCACAACAGTTTCAACACTGATAATAAATCAGCATATATAAGAATGATCATGTGACACTGAAGACTGGAGTAATGGCTGATGAAAATTCAGTGCTGCGTCACAGAAATATATTATATTTTAAATATATTAAAATAGGAAACCAACATTACAAATTGCAATAATATTTCTCAATACTATTTTTTCTGTACATTTGATCAAATAAATACAGCCTTGACAAGCATAAGAGACTCCATTAAAAACATTAAAAATCTTACTGATCCCAAACTTTTGAATGGCAGAGTATATATAAATTTTCTTAACTTAATTACTTGATTAACTTTATTTTTATAAAAAAAATTTTACGAATGAGGACGTCCCCAAAAGGAGGTTTTGGCAGGTTTAGCTCACTTCTGGGTAAATATTATGTATTTTCTTTTTAATTATTGGTATTGGTCGGCATTGAGATTACCTTTGATGTCATCTAACAGTTAAAGTTATTTAAAAGACAGTAATAATTAAATATTTTAAATGTATTATTTTTCATACTGTACATTATAAGGATGTGATGCTTAAATTCATTTGTTACATTTAAAACAACTGATTTTAGTTTTGCATTTTTAATTTATTTAGACTAAATAATATACATTTCAATATCAGCCATAACATGAAAATAATGATCAGATTATCAGTATCGGATAGAATTTTTATTATCAGTGCATATAATAACAGTAACAAATACTGATTCAAAATGAACACTACTATTAACAGAAACTGTAACATGAACCACGTTCTCCCATTAGTAATATCAATGCAACATGTTCAGATCAGTTACAGCCTATTTGACACCCCGTCCTGCATTGATTTGCTCATATATGCATTGATTTTCTCCTCTATTCAACTCAATACCCATGTCAGGAACAGAAGCTCAAGGCATCTGATCATCTTTTAGCACGCTGGGATGATTCCCATCTCCCAGAACAGTGAAAGATCCAGCACTCATATTGAACTGAAACATTCAAAGCACTTGAGTTCCCTCTTTTAATTGATTCAAAAGGGTTTTTGGTTCAGGAAAAAATGTCTCTCCGCAGTAGTTCTCCAGTTTCAAATACAAAACTTACAGCCTACTAACATAAATCAACTCATACTCAAACACACAGGCCAACTGACATACGCTAGGGACCACTGATCTCAACTACAACCGTTTAGTACTCATTCAAGGAGGATCTGAAAAACATTAAACCTTAATATAACCCTAATATTAATCTTGATTTCATTTCTTTCATTTCTCAGCAATAATGAAAGATCTCTAGCAGAATAAACAAATAAACCAACCCTCAAATATGCCAGCGGCTGTTTTTCTTCATAAGCAAGAGCATGAAAACAGTCCTGAATGGCAAGCTCTTTCATCTTGCAGAGAATGAAGAGTTTCTTATCCATGGATGATTAAGCACTAAATATAAACTGAGACAGACACTGCGACAACATTATTGTGCTGCCTTCGTGACTGCTTTTTTTTAATAATAAGAGAGCCTTTTTGCTTGAGATTTCAATATTCAGGTTTTACCTTTCGGCCCTCATATTATTCAATGCATATCCACACAAGTTTAAAAATAATGAAGAATCTGTAATGACCTCTCTGTGCAACCCAGATCATCAGATCAATTCATAAAAATGTGTGTGTGTTGATTTGTACAGTAGCCTGATTGTTGAATCCGGGGAGTGGAAAACCGATGATCATTCAATTAAACGTGCTGGTTACCATGTGTGTGCACGTATGTGTGTGTGTGTGTGTATGAAATGGGAATCAGAAGTGTGTGTATGTGTGTGTGAATAATTATATCATGGTTGGATGCCTGTTCACTCACTGTGCAGCCAATGATGAGCTGATTAACAAGGATTTTAATTATTCACCAAAACAAGGTGCCCTTTCACACACACACTCAAACACAACAGTAGCAGACAGACGGTGGCATCCTGTGGCGCCATGGTTCTCTGCAGGCACCGAGATGTTCTTTGTGCCCACTATTTTCTGTCTGGATTTATCAAATCACTGCAAGAAAATATGATGTATGCATGCACATGTCACACATATGCACGCACACAGACTAAAGCGCAAGGGAACGCAGCTGGCGAATCCTCTGGTGTAACATCTGATGTAATTCGATTTTAGATGGGCTGCTGTATGGTAAATGCTGTATGCTGTATCTACATGAACAATTCACTCACTTGATTCCCATCTGGGAAGTGTTGAGTAGAGATGGACTGGAGCAAATTTGTTTGTGAGAGACAACCAAATGAAATGAGCTTTGCTGAACGCTCGACTGCACATCATGGCACTACAGAGGCTGAAATCATGATCTGGTGAAGACGTCAGCAGACAAATTTTTGAGTGCAAAAGTGCAGCGAGAGCAAATGCTTAGGCGGTATTCTGGAAGCGGTGAGTTTTATTAAATGAGGTCTTGCTGAGCTCATCTGTTAGAAAAGATGTGCGAGTCTAAATGTGACTGAAGAGCTTCCTAAAGAGTTGTGTGAAGTTTTGGGGTGTCCAATTCTGTGGCTGTGGTTTTTGCTTCAAAGCAATGTGAATGACTGGAATATAGATTCGCTAGAACAGCAGAGTTAAGTGAAACTGCTTTCAACAGCTTTTGTAACCCATGTCTAAAACTGAATGGATGACAGTTCAGTTCATGAATATATTATTTAAGGCAGATGTGATGTGAATGAAATGAAATGAAAAATAAAAACAATGTTTTCATGAATTAATCAAATGTAACATATTTAGATCATATTCACACTTTTCTCAAGGTGGGCAGAGTGGAACAAGAAACAAAAACTGCTGCTGTGATCAATTTGTTGCAGCCCTAGACAGGGTCATAACGTTTTTAATTATAAACTACATTTTTAGGATAACAATTCAAGTGAAAAGTTGAATTGACAGATTTTTTAAAAGAAAAAAAAAAGTTAAAATGGTCAATCAAAAATATACTTAAATTTGATTCGTGACCTGGAAATATTCTTAATTTTTCTTGGTTTTAAACATAAATTAACTGTCTATGGTTCCCATGGAAATTTGGATCAAACTAAAATGCCAATTCTTCTAATGGAGAATTCCTGGAATTCATTAAATCAATGCAGAAGAGTGCATACATTCCACTTTAACTGCCCTTCAACAAAGACATGGTGTTACAGGTGATTTGCAATTTTCAATGTCTTAATTATTTAATCTAATTACATTTATTTTTTTAGATCAAGTTAAAATAGTGACTCTTAAATATACTTACATTTGATTTGTGACCTAGAAATAGTATTAATTTTTCATTGTTTAAAACATAAAAAAAATACTTATTACATTTATGTGGTTTAAAAATGTCTATGGAAATTTGAATCAAACTGAAATTGAGTAATTCTGTGATTAGTTGAGGTGAACCCTGAGTGAACCAAACTCATAATTAGTTGGGACCACCCTGCCCCAGATTTAATTGTAATGGATGGCATTGTTGTCTGAAATGTGGAGGTCAGAATAGGTGGGCTGGAGCAGAGCAACCAGGCATGTCTGCTGGCATGTGTAGTCACTCAACGAAAGAAAAGAAGAGGAACGCAGAATGGAGCTGGTTCTTCTAAATATATGTTACTAACTCCCTGAGTCCCTGATCTTAATGGCAGAAAGAGCTCAGGGCTGTAAGTCTGAAGACAGCAGACTCGCAGATTAGTCAAGACGTTCAGCCAAACACTAAAACAGATGTTACAGTGCAGGGTTTCCCAAAAGGTGGCCCATGACCTTCATCAGGACAAAGTCAAACTGCTGGCTATGTTGTTGACTACAACTAGAACTAATCAGAGCAGGCTACTGTATATCAACCATAAAAACCACAACTATATAGTAGGTTTGTTGACTGCAGTACAGTTTAAATTTGTTGAACTTAATTTCAAATGAACAAGAAGCCATGTGGTGTATGTATGTATGTATGTATATGTATATACATACATACATACACACACACACACACACACAAAATCTTTGTGTTCTATAGGAGTAAATTCTTATGGAGGTTTGTATGACATTACAGTGAGCAAATAAACGATAGAATTAAAAAAAATCACTTGGCCTTGGAAAAGGCATAACTGTTATTGATGGAGCTCTGTGGGTGGACAACACAAGGGTCTGTTAAGCAGACTAACTGCTGCACTCCCAGCACTAATAGCATTTCACTGCATTATTGATAAAGCAGTGTAGTGTGCCAAACTGTGTGAGAAAATAAAAGACACCATGGATACTGTAACATGGCTCATAAAATTTCCAGCCCATAACATCACTTCTCTTCAGTCTTGCTGCAGGAAATGCAAAAGATTACAACCTTATGCTGCATATAACAATGCGTGCTGGCTTATGGGCCGAAATGTCGGAGAAAGAGTGTGAACTCAGAGAGACCTTTGTTCTTTTTAGGCAGCCTACTGAGCAAAAAGCCATAATTCTTTCACAGTGATTCACTGCTCTCATCTCAGTGTATCTGAATGTGAATGTCTCAACCTCAATCATCTTAATTTGCAATTGGAACGCAAGAACCACAAAGTATGAAGCCGATGAAGCTTTCCAATTCCAGCTCGCCTTTCCTGTAGTTCAAACAATAGAGCACTCTGCTACAGTACATTGGTTCAATTCCCAGGAAACGCATAAACTGATAAATTGTGTACCTTGAATGCTATTTAAGTCTATTTGGATAAGAGGATCTGCCAAATGCATAAAAGTAAAGCTGGCGTGTTAGAATCAGATCCAGACAGAATCTGAAGCTGTCGTGTGAGCACTGAAAAAAAGAACAAAACACGGGACGCACATGCATATGTTCATGACAAGACTGACAGAGGATTTCAAGGAGCATCAATCTCTTAAGTGAAATCCTCTGGTCTATGCAAACAGACGTTTTCCATTTCCATGGCCTGTAGACTGCTGAGGCCAAAAAGCCTGGAGGAAACATCTCTTCTTCTGGAGAATTCTTGGAATTCATTAAATCAAAGCAGAAGAGTGAGACTGGGTGCAACCTTCACTGCCCTTCAACAAAGAGGGGGTTTTACAGGTGTTTTGAATGGACAGCTAGGGCTAAGAGGGTCTTTTAGGCCTGCCCTCCTCCATTTGTCAGAGAATATAAAGCTTTATGCACTCTAGACTGATGCTTCAGGTACCAGTTGCGCTGTCCTGATCTCAACCATGCCAAAAACTGGACGTAATAAAAATAAACTGCACGGTCATGGAGACTCTTGTTATAAAAATGGCACGATGCAAGCTATAGAATTACCTGCTGGGTCACTGTTTCTATACATTAATAACAATGTCCTCGAAGGCAAGAAATAAAACGCAAGGTAACCCACAGCTTGTTTGAGATTCAGTAGATTGTATCAGTCTGACAAACCTGAACAGGGAAGGCAAAAGGGAATGCAAATGGCCTTTGCCTCATGACTGTGAGGAGAGAGGGCTTATTCTGGTATAACCCATAAGCCATTATGTTATTGACAATAACCATTAAATGAAAGTTTTTATTCTGATTTTATTGTCTAAAACACTAAAATGCATATTCATTCTGAGAAGAGCTAAAAAATTACATTTGCTGGTGTTAAATTATTAGTGTTTTACAGATTTTAAGAACTTTCAGTGAGCATTAAATAATCGCAAAGGTAATCTAAATGTAAAAATAAGGGTTTAATGAGTATGCACAATGAAATATCCAACAATTGAATTAAAAAAACAATTATAATATTGACCATTATGGTACAGACTGATATAATGTGCATCATGCAGTTTAAAACATCCTGTAAGTTCTGCTCTTATCTTAATCATTTATGGGTTCTCATACTGCAAAGATGATGCTATATTATTTTCGTGATTCACAAAAACACACAGAGATCCAGCTTCCATCATCCATTTTTAGCATCTCTCCTTCATTGTATTTCAGGAGGATTGATCTGCAGTGTCAGCAGTGACTCACATTTCATTCTCTCAAATGGGTAAAATATGATCAAAGGGAGGGAGAATATAATACGGCCAATAGAAGATACTCTACTGAGTAGACAATGAAATCAATTGCAGTGCGATCGAAGCTAAAATTAAGTTCTAAAGAAGACAAAAACTGACAAGAAGATTGAAAAGAGGAGTTGATTACTTTTCATTTAATACCTGCTTTCTTTCTAAAGTGCCTTACAATACCTCAATTGTCAGGCAGGCTTCAGGAGCAACGCTGGGTTAAATGAGTTTCTGAAATGCACAATAGTGTCATCCATACCTTGGATCAAACTTTGACCTTTGTGTTTCCAGCTCAGATCCTTGATTGCTAGGCAAAAACCATAGAAAGCCTTTGAAAAGAGCCTGAAACAAAGAGAAGCCTTTATATATTGACTGGTGAATGCATGTTTTTACATTAAATCAGTTGAATATTATAAGAATTTACTTAGAAAATGTTATCATGTGTAAATGTATAAGCTCAAACAAGCAGTCTCAGTCTGTACTGTTGATCATCTTAAAGGTGTGAGCTGCAAAGAAGCTGAAAATGTCATTCCCCCTCAGGTGAAGGTTACAGAGATGAAGATGCTGTGCTTCTTTTTTTGGAGTCAGAATGATCCCATACAAAGGAACATAAATCAGCTGTATTGACTTATAACACATGGGACTTCTAACAGACTTAACATGAATGCCTGATCATTACAACTGAGAGTGAGAGAGACAGAGAGAGATGAAGGTGAACAGAAGGACTGAGAGATGGAATGTGATCTTAATAACATGAGAGACAATGAGAAATATGATCTAAAGATGTACAGTATGTGGAAAATAATGTGTTTTTTTAACTTTAAACCGCATAAACACATTTCATTACACCAAATACACAAAATAATGTTCTTTTTAGCAGCATCATATGACCCCTTTAAAAAAGTGCTCAGAAGTGTCATACAATAGCCCAAAATAATGTTTTTAGATTTTTTTTTCCAGAATAAATTAAATAATCAAGTACATTTTTTATTTAATCGTGTTCTTGATATCTTTTTGTAATCCACATATGGCAAATTTACTAAATTAAACATAAATAACATAGATTTATACTATCTACATGATGTCCCACAGATCCATATTAAAACTGAGCCACTCGTGGCCTCTATTGTTGTAAGATAGTAAAACTTTAAACCACTAATACACCTAGCATTTTTGTATTTATTTTTTTTAATAAAAAAGGGTATTCAAATCCCAATATGCCCAAATCCAACAGAAAATGAAAGAGAAGTCAAGATTGAGAAAAAAATCAAATGCAAAGAGTCCTTAAAAGGATAGTCTTCATTTCCTCATCCTCATGTCATTTCAAACCTGTACGAATTTTTAAATAACGTGCTAGACACTGCTTTCCATGCAATTGCTATGAATTGGAGTCAAGCTCGTAAAACGTCCAATCAATTATCATCAGTTATCATTTCATAAAAGCACTTCATACAACTCATGCACTACAGTCTTCTGAATCTGAAGTCATTTTTGATGAACTAATCCGTTTAGAGAAAAACTAAACAACTGCATAGTGCAATCTGAGTTTAAGAGAAACAATTTTGCTAAAATAGCTTACGAAGCTCAGCCAAAAGCAGACTTAAACATCAAAAAACGAAAAGCCTGTAAACTACAGCACATACAGTAGATGCCCTCAATTCAATCTGACAGCACTAAAGAGGGTCTGATAGTAATAAGAACAAAAAATTGCTAACTCAACAGAACTCAAAGTTGCAATTATTACCAAAAGATCATTTAAAAAAACTGAACTAGTAGAAATGTTCAAAAATAAATAAAAAATAAACTCCTTTAAAATGTTCTCAACTTAAGAGGAAAAATGTACCAATGGATGGCAAAAACATAAGTACAATCCAAGTACATGTGTTTGTGTATTTGTGAAACAAAGTACAAGGCCAAAAACACAGGTGATGAAGATGAAATAGGATGGGTTTCCTGAAAATGGGAAAGAGGTAGTCTGAGAGATGAGTGTGGTGAGATGAAAGGTCAACATCACTGCAAATCTCAGACAAACAAGGAATATTTTTAGAGGAGATATTCAGACAGACAGACACTGAAACAGAGACTATGATGCATCCACCCTGTATATTTTGATGCCACCGGTGCCAGTTTCAGCTATGATGTTCAGTGATTTGATGGAGAAGAACACTCTAAAGGTCATTAGCGTAATCTGAATACAGTGGTGTTTATCTGAGATGACATCCATTTGAATACAAGATCTAGGCTGTCTTTCCTGTTTATGAATGAAAGCAGCAGCAATCAGAGGATGTTTTTTCTCTCGTTTGGCTCATGTAATCAAGTTCATTTATGAGAGTGAATGAATCTGAGAAATGAAAGCAGCAATGTTATGACTTTCATCTTTCTCTCACACACACACACACAAGCTCAGAGGGATGCAGACCGTCTAATCTTAGCAGCTTTCCTTCCAAAAAAAGAGACACAGAAACATAATCGTGATTGCTGCAACAATTGTTCCTTTCAGACAGATTGTCTCTCCTCTCATCCTTTGAATAAAATTTACTGTCATTTACTCAGCCTCTTGCTGTGTCCTCTTAAGTTATTATCTGCTTAGGCCTATCTTGTGGTAAGACTAGAAATCTCAGTTTCATACGCACAAATACAACCAGAAAAGAGCCTTTCCTTTAAGACAATTCAAAAAGAAATAAAACTCTGAAAAGACCTGTAAATGTTCCTTCAGTTCTTCGGTATCCAGATAGTTTACAGACTATTTTGTTTTCAGCGATATTTTGGTTTGTTTGTGCTCAGCATGAGGTTCTGTCAATCTACCTGTTGCAACCGAACTGTCACAGATGAAATAGCGCTGCCACCTAGTGATCAGCCAAATGAACTACACCTCTGAGATCCAATGCATAACATTAATGGCTTCTCACAGTAACTTAATATATGTCTTAAATATTTTTTAAAGTAATATTTACGAGCTACGTTTCTGGAGAAACTGTCATCATGGAGTCAATACTCAAAAGAGTCAAAATTGCTTGGTTGTGGCAGGTCACAATGAGATTTTTCCCTATTAATTGATTATTGTTTATAAATTAGTGCTGTCAAATGATTAATCGCGATTAATTGCATCCAAAATAAAAGTTTTTGTTTTCATAATATGTGTATACTGTGTATATTTATTATGTATATAAATACAAGCACATGCATGCATATATTTGAGAAAAATACGTTATGTTTATATATTAAATACATTTATATATAGTATAAAATATAAGAATTTAAATGTATATACATGTAAATATTTTCAAAATATATACTGTATGTGAGTTTATTTATATATATACATAAATATTAGGGGTGGGAATCACCAGAGGCCTCACGATACGATATTATCACGATATTTGTGTCACGATACAATATTATTGCGATTTTAAATATTCTGCGATATATTGCAATTTATTACCTTTTTCCAACTTCAAATTATGTCCCCAAAGGAAACCTTTGACAACATCTGTTTTAACTAAAAATAAACATTTCTCAGTTTGTTTATCTCACTTCAGTATGAGCATGAGCGGTACACGAGCGGAACACACATTCATAGATCGGAATACTGAGCGGAGCGTCAAACCGCGCAGTTACGAGGAGAGTGAAACATGCGCGCGGAACACTGCTGGGCGGGGCGCAACGCGCCATATATATTATTATTATTATATGTAGCCTATATTTTCCTACTTACATCCCCTCCTTGTTTACAAATCCGAACTAAGTCCATACATCCGATTTAAACGCGGACGGGGCTTTCCTGATAACTTTCCGCGATGCCGCCCTCTTTATTTTACTAACTTGCATGCTGAAGGTGACCCAGCTGACCTCACCAGAAAAAAACTCAACACCACCATCTAGTGGATTGTAAAGAAATTGATTTTATTATTCAACCAAGTAGTATAATAATAGATCGCGATACTATGCTGTCATCTGATTTTTCTAATATTTTTAGAACTACACTGTTTGATTTTAAAAGAACGTTTATGCAGTTCTTTGCCATACAACAAGAGTTCATAGTGACCACTGCTGTCAAACAGTACAAAAATGAACTTGTGTACTATAATCTTCTGAAGCCATAAACTGTGTGCAGAACAGACAGAAATTTGGGTCGTTTTTCATGGAAAATCTTACCCTACATTTTAAATTGGCCAGGGCTCACTGAGCCCAGAGGTGGAGCTGCACAATAAGGCCCAGAGGTGGAGCTGTACATCAGGACTCATTTGAAGCTAAGGAAGAGCTGCACCACAGGACCCACTGAATCCAGAGGTAAAACTACACCATGGGGCCTACAGAGCCCAGAGGTTGAAAAAGCACTAAACCCACAATGCCCAGAAGCTAAAGTTGCACCATTGGGCATACTGAGCCCAGATGTGGCACTGTAGCAATGGACCCACAGAGCCCTGAGGTGGAGCTGCACCATGGGGCCCATTAAACCTGGAGGTGGAGCTGCATACAAAGCCCAGTGTGTCTGTATAATCATAACTAACTTCCTTACCAGACTGTGCTCCAGAAGGCTTTGTGGAAGAGCGTCCCAAAAATTTCTGCAGTTTCATAGGATTCAGTACAGAGCCTGTCCATTTTCACTAGCTTGACTTGATAGCGTACTTTTCAGGCACGGCGCCAGAATTTTTTCTCTACCGGTGCTAAGGGGGGGCTAGACCAATATGTGGGGGTACTAAGAAAATAAATGATATTGATGACGTCAGAGTTACTTCATAAAGAAATGGGGCTAAAGCGGGGCTATTAAAAATTCTGACGGGGCTATAGCCCCCCCTAGCCCCGGTGTAGCGCCGTCACTGGTACTTTTTCACCAAGTATATTCAAAATACCATATATAACTAATCGTGACGCTGTCTTCAGAAAACAGATATTTATGTGATACTATCATGTAAAATAAATATTTATATGATTATATTTTAGAATTGTAAGGTCCCAAAAACAAAGTTACATAAGAAGCTTGTGTTTATATTTGATGAAACTGATGGGAAAGCAGACGCTAGTGTTGAGGAAAGATCCTCTCTAGATGTGTTTACATATCTGGTCAAAGTGAATCTGCTTCCATCAGCTTTCATCTGGAAAACCTCCAAAACATTAGCAGACAATCAAATTCCTCCGGAGTATGTAGGTTTGTTTACCTATTGAGCAAGGATTTAATAATAGACAGATCGACAAGTTCTTCACAAAGAGAATTTCTGATGAAAATCAGACTCACAAAATGATCCCATGCATTAAGACACCTTGTCTCTACTCACTAAGAACAATACAGAGAACATTCACATCCTTCTATTACAAAAAGAAACAAGAATCAAAGCTTTTATGAGTTTAAAGTTTTAAAACTCTTGAGAACACACAACTGTGCAGTAAAAGACCCTGGACTTGAAATAAACCAATTGTACTGCTTACCTTAACTAAACCATTCATTATGGAAGGAAATCCAGAGATATGTCAATTCAGATGCATGTACAAGACAGAAAGTCTCATCATCAACGTTGTTTATTCTGATGCTGATCTTGCTGATGTCCTAAAGTGGTCTTGGATGAGTTCAGCCTAAAGATGTGAAAACATTACCAGCAGATTACATGAGATTAGGGCCAACAGTGACGGTTTTAGATTAATTTAGTAAAAAGAAAAAGAGTCAGAAAGACAGTATGACCTCCACTGCTTTTTAATTGCTTTCAATTCTTTTCTTACTTGTTTATTCAAACTTTTAAAAAGGGTGTTGAAATGTACACAGGGGTGCAACTGCACATTTGCTGAGGGGTATGCAAGATCATTGTTGATGCCCCCTGTGTATTGTATCCCCTAACACTAACCCTCACAGAAAACTTGATGTGATTTACTCACACATCCAGTTGTTTCTGATAACATGTTTGAATGCAAACCGCAAGACATAACATGCTTGTCTACATTAAGATTAACCTCATCAAGGATGGAGGAAAAAAAAGTGACAAAGATGCGACCCTTTCCCCATTTTTGAAAGTGTGCTGTAAAACACCCCTGATTACAGTTGACCCCAGGCAGCAAAACACATTTTTAAAATGTTTTTTTAAACATCACAAATAATATTGCTCACTTTTAGTTTAGCAGTTTTGGAAAGATTTGTGGCATTTTTAATTCATTTGCCTCAAAATTATTCATATTTTTGTATATTTTATATAAAATGGGGACATTGTATGTATAATTCACTTTAAAGAAGATCTGCATTTTTTTTTTCGTTTTTATTCATGGAGACAATTCATAGCAAATGTGCCATACTTAGGTGTAAGATTTATGCCACCTGGTGGAAAACAAACACTTTTAAAATGAAAATGACATATTACCACTATAACCAGTAGATGGCTGCAGAGGATCACTCATTTGCTCACTTTGCCATTTCCACTCTCTGATATAGTTTTTTTTCACATGTTTTGTTTCTGGATTTATATTTAGACATCATAAAATCAGTATTATAACTAGGGATGGGTACCGAAACCCGGTATTTAATCGGTCCCGGGCTAAATTATGAAAGACCGGAGTATCGATAAGCTCTGACGTTAACGGTTCTGCTATCGGTACTGGAGAAATTAATAAAACACACATACATTTATTATTGCTATATATACATTATCTTGCAAATTCTATCTCAACAGAGTCGCCAGTTGTTTTTCAAACATTTGTCTATGATGCATTTTTGCTATTAGCAATTCAGAAGAGATCGCGCTCAAGCGGAGGAGCTTCAGCACGCGCAACATGAAAGCACTGTTTAGTTATGATAGAAGAGAGAACTAAACACTCAAACGTCTGCTTACACTTTAGGCCTGTGGCGGTTTTA